>NW_015505821.1:509651-540036 GCF_001515645.1 Sinocyclocheilus grahami
GGAGAGTGGGTTGAGTATTTCCAATTGTTAGAAATGAGCGGACCAGTGCCCCCACCCCGGCCAACCTGACGGGGGGTATGAGAGAAAGAGAAATTGTTCGAAAGAGCAGCTGGGGTTGCCGAGTCTTCTGGACGAATCCAGGTCTCAGTCAAGCCCAATATGCTAAGTATGGAGTTTAAAGAAAAAGAAGAAATGAAGTCTGCTTTGTTGACAAAGAAAGAGGTGCAGTAGAGGATGTAGAGATAGGATGCAGGTTAGCAACATTGCGTTGCCGTCTGCGTGTGACCTTAGAGCGTTGTCGAGAGACAACCGGAATGGTTTGGAAACACATGATAGAGGTGGAAAAGAGAGGACAGAAAAGGAGAGTGTGTGCAGGGAAGGGCAAAAATATACTTAAGTGCCTTGGCGATTTCGTTGCTCGGTGAAGTCGCGCAGGTAAAGTCGCAGGTCTTTACATTCGTTGGTCTTCACACGAGGAGGCCTGAACGCTTCCGCTGATGCTTCCACGTCAGCGCACAGACATCAGATAAATACACAGTCTAAGACACTAAAGTGAAAACAGCTGTGGCCGCCTTCTAATTAGCACAGCCAATAGTCTATAGCAGGGCAATTCCTCCAATCGAAACTACAGTTCGCACTTAAACGCAGGAAGGGAGCAATTAAATTACACGCGCTCCTTCTTAGCCGAGGGCAGTTATTATAATTACCAGAAAGTGCAATCAAAAATATAACGTAGAAATAGGCAGAAAACTAAATATTCCTTCTTAGCAGCAAGTAATAATTCCAACAGCAGATCTATAACCAAGTATTACGCAGGACACTCACGTGCAGGCGTCTGTCTCTTCTGTTGACTCTTCTGTTGAGAGTCTCGTTTTCACGAGACTCTCCGGCACATGCGCAATGCCGACCTCATACATCATGCTCCCGAAGCTGCTTCCGTGTACAACTGTTGGTGCAAGCTACATTAAAGTGATTATTACCTTTTGAATATGGATATTTTTCTTATTCTTTTTTAATGGATGGGCGCTTTTTATTTAACTTATTTTGGACTGATGCATGCAACACCTGCTGAGTGGTATTAAAAAGCTTGAATGATCAAAGACAATTTTTTATATAACTCCAACTGGATTCGTCTGAAAGAAGAAAGTCATATTCACCTAGGATGACTTGAGGGTGAGTAATTTATGGGCTAATTTTCATTTTTGGGTGAACTAACCCTTTAAGTTTCCTGTCCCTGAAGGACTTTTCCTGTTCTTTTCCATCAAGTCTAAAACGACAAACAGTATAGCAAAAGCAGCCATTTGGCCCAGAGCATCTTCTTGAAACCTGTCATTTTAAAAGCTTTTTATCCCTCTTGCCTCTCGTTTCAACAATGAGGGGTGAAAAAAACTTATCCAACTGCTTTTCTGTGTGGATTTCTTCAGCTGAACTGCAGGCAAATTTGCAAATCAGATCCAATCCAATTAATACAAGTGACTGATGTTATCACCCTGATTTTGTTAGATTGAATCTCAACGGCAGGAATATTGGATCCAGTCTCTTTACCAGATCCTGTGAAGATATCTGGTTTGTCTGATACCCTAAACCAGTTAACAGCAAGTCTTGTGTGATACCAAAAATCAGTGCTTTGTCTGGTATACAAAACTGTATTTACTAAAAGTCTTCTATCAGACTGAGAGAAAGCCAAGGAAGAAGAAAGCAGGAGAGAAAGTTATGATTATAAAAAATGAATGGGGTTTATTGAATAATCTTAGTTCCGTATTGAGAATCTCTAGATCCTTACATTTTTAGGAGGTAGCATATCTTGACAAACAGAATTTACTTGCACAATAAATCATATTATAATTGTGATCACGATTTCTGCTTCTCTCGTTTTATTAATCGTCTGAGATATTTGCCCACTGGTTATTTATCCTTAAAATGTTTCATTTTAATTTGGCATTTGTGTTATCTTGCACTAAAAAGTCTCCACAAGTTTAGCCTTCAGAGCCTTCTCTTAAATGGGTACATTTTCTGTCCAGTGGTGTACTTAATCTTCCCAACCTGGCAACTATGCACACACACTCTCTCTATATTATGGAAGAAGCGATGATGATCTGAAAACACCGGCAAACAATTTTGCTCAAATGTGACCCTCAACCACAAACCAGTCATAAGGGTAAATTTTTTGAAATGTAGATTTATACATAATCTGAAAGCTGGATAAATAAGCTTTCCATTGATGTATGGTTTGTTAGGATCGGACAATATTTGGTCGAGATACAGCTATTTGAAAATCTGGAATCTGAGGGTGCAAAAAAATCGAAATACTGAGAAAATACCCTTTAAATTTGTCCAAATGAAGTTCTTAGCAATGCATATTACTAATAAAAAATTAAGTTTTGATATATTTACGGCAGGAAATTTACAAAATATTTTCATGGAACATGATCTTTACTTAATATCCTAATGATTTTTGGCATAAAAGAAAAATCAATAATTTTGACCCATACAATGTTTTTTTGGCTATTGCTAAAAATATACCCCAGCGACTTAAGACTGGTTTTTTGGTCCAGGGTCACAAATGAAAATCAGTTTTCTTTCATGCAGATGTTTGCGGCGACTAAATCTGCAAGCTTTAGAGTTGATTGTTCTCTTAAAGGCAGGGTAGGTTTTTTGGTTCAAAAGCATGTTTTGTTATGCTTGTTGAAAGTCTCTTCACATCCCAATAGCAATCATGTTAAGTGGTCTAAATATGTTCTTATATTATTTGTGGAAGGCGTAGGACCATAAAATGTTCATCCAATCATATCCCTCGGTCCGAGGGCTCCGATAGGTCTTACCTACCTGTCGACGCATGTATTTGTTCCGTGCACCCTGTTTGCACAGACATGATACGTCATCAGCGCAATCCATTACGCTATTACAGACCGAGCGAGAATGGAAGGCGTTATTATTGTAATATAATGCGCTTTGTACTGAAATGTTTTCTCACCAGTGAATAAGACATGAGGAAATCTGACAGCGTTGCATTCAACCCTCCACCAACATCATCGTGTCGCTGGTTAAACTCTGGTCTGCCTGAGTGTGTTCATGTGTTTTGGAGGAGGCGTGGCTCTGGAGAGTGATTTGCAGGGAGGGTGGGATCTTATGCTATAGCTATTGCTAGCCTTTCCGAAATCGCCTACCCTACCTTTAATTTGTGCTTATGTGAAAGTGCAATAATTCTAATGAAATTGTGATTGAATATTAATGATTATATTTTTGAGCAACATATGATTAACAGTTTAACCATAATCATGCAGCCCTAGAATTTACCACACAGCACATACATATTTTATTTGATTTATTATAATTTTTTACACTAACCATACCTCTGCTGTGCTCTGTTTACTCATTTGGTTGTTGCAACTAATGAGAGGTTTCACACACAAAGCATTTTTTTCTAATTATTGCCTTCACAATAACAAATGTCTGTCGAGATTGTGCACCATTGTGGAATTCCCACAAAAGGGTGACCGCCCAAAAACAATGGACATTCCTTCAATCCTCACAGGTTTACTGGAAGTCTCAATAGAACGATCAAGAGTTCCAGTGGCAGTGGCTATTGTGCACGCTGCATATGAGGACACAGAGTATGTGTGTAGAGGGAGGTCAGACTCCCACTGGGAGGCCCTTCATTCTGGATGGTGGAAGGGCTTTCTCTCTCATGTAATCAAACCCCTGAGAAC
The DNA here is from genome assembly GCF_001515645.1 of Sinocyclocheilus grahami. Classification (NCBI taxonomy): domain Eukaryota; kingdom Metazoa; phylum Chordata; class Actinopteri; order Cypriniformes; family Cyprinidae; genus Sinocyclocheilus; species Sinocyclocheilus grahami. The sequence goes on from NW_015505821.1 coordinate 513,362, forward strand.
CACAGCCTGCCATTCTGTTAACATGGGACCTGTGTGAACGAGACATGCGCTATGAGACTTGCAGAGAAGGCTTTGGGAAGGATTGTACAGAGAGCTGGGGGCACATCCTGTTAGAACAGATGTGCAGGTTTTAGTTTCAGAGCACAAGGTGTTGGGTTTATCAGTGATCACATTAAAGTCTGTTAGAGCAAGAGCGAGGTTTGCAAAAACATGATTATAGACTGAGCCAACTGTGAAATTATCCAGTTTTGATCAGAAACATGATACTTTAACAAGTCTCAGACAAAAGAAACTGTAGAGATAAAAAAAACGTAGTTCAGCTATGTGGTTTTTAGTAATAGAGATTTTTAGGCCAAAATCTCTGCAGTGGGATTCTCACCAGGATCACTATTTATACTAACTGTGTAACGGGGCTGACCAGACGTGAGACGTGCGGCTCCATGTGCAAGCTTTACTTACAGCAGAGAGGTCGGAAACACAGGCAGGGTCGAACAATGGCAAACAGGTATATGGTGGACAAGACACAAGAATAATCCTAGGGCTAGCGAAGGTCAACGAACGGCGAACAGAATCAAAGGGGCAAGACTAAAGTGATAAATCCAGGAAAACAGGCAAGGATCAGAAACCGAGAAAACAGACAAGAAAAGGCTAGGCTAGGCTAGGCTAGGCTAGGGCAGGGCAGGGCAAACTCACAAGGGCTCTGTAGAGTAGCTATCAAACGATAAGTGCTAAACAATACTCGGCCACCGGGAAGGGATCAGAGTGAGTGTTAAATAGTGAGTGAGTGATATGAAACAGCTGTGTGCAATCAGTGCTGTGTGCAATCAGTGAAACAGCTGTGTGCAATCAGTGCAATGAATGATGGGATATGTAGTCCGGGGTGATATGCAACAGTGTGTAGTGCGAGAGTCAATGAAAATGGAAAGGGGGACCTCTGATGGCTAGCAGACGGAAGTTCATGGACCGGGTACGTAACAAACTGTCTGCTACTCATATACCAGTAATTCAATTAATTTTACATTGATTCTTAAAATATAGAAATAAATATGTATTCTTATAATTATACATGCAAATGAGTAGCATTTAACTGCTCTTGATCATTCATTTTTATTAAAGATTTCTTAAAAATTATATTAATATATGCCGACTGGATAAACGTTTTCCGAAAGCACACTTGAATTTCCTTGCCCATTAATGATGAATGTTGTACTTCTGAATGATAAAGAGATATTTGTGAGTGTTCTGTAGGGGGAGGTGATGCATTTGTACAAATTGCTCTTGAATTTTGGATGAATTGCGATTTATAAAGAAAGATGCATTTGCATTTTTGTGCATACTGACATTTTATAGGAACATTTCAGAAACAGTCATATGTTCACATTTAGCATCTGTGCTTCATCTGTATAAATGAAGCGCTAGGATTATCAGTTCATTAAATTACTGTATGTAAAAATATCCTCTTTTAAAAGGCAGAGCTCTAAATGCACTTTTGCATAGATGTGTAAAAGCAACATGAAGCAAAACTAACCTCTTTAAAATGTATAGATAATCAGTACATTTTAATGAGGTTAGTTTTGCTTCATGTTGCTTTATGTTGTAGACACTCTTCTTCCAAGATTATTTTTTCAAAATTTTTTATTGCTGCGCTCAGGTTTAACTGTTGAAATAGAAGTTTTGAGTTACAGGTATGTATCCTTAGTGCTGTTGGAAACAGTTTTTTTAAAGCAGTGAAACATTTCACATACTCTCTTTGTTCACCTCATTGTATACACTGATACTCTAGGATTTTGTATTGTATTATTTTTTTAATAACCCATACTCGGAATTAGTGCTCTGCATTTATCCCATCCAAAGTGCACACACACACAGCAGTGAACACACACACACCGTGAACACACACCTGGAGCAGTGGGCAGCCATTTTTGCTGCGGCGCCCGTGTGTGTTGTACACACACAGCAGTGAACACACTCACACCGTGAATACACACACACCGTGAACACACACCTGGAGCAGTGGGCAGCCATTTTTGCTGCAGCGCCCGGGGAGCAGTTGGGGGTTTGGTGCCTTGCTCAAGGGCACCTCCCCTCACCCCACCTACAATCCCTGCCGGTACGAGACTCGAACCCGCAACCTTTGGGTTACGCGTCCAACTCTCTAACCATTAGGCCACGACTTCCCCAAATGTACAGTGTACAATTGTATGTGTGTGTATTGTAAAGATTATGTCCTTGGAGACATTGTGTTTTGGTGTAATCTCAGTTGTGCTTACAGGTGCTTGGCAGTGGATCTGCATTCCAATGTAACAGTTAAACTGCAGAGCTTTCTTGGCAACACAGGTGGCAGAATTGTGACCGGAGTTTTTTAGGGGCCTAGGCTCCGAATGTATTTTTGTGAATGTGTTTTTGGTTTGGTTCAAAGAGTTTTGTGATTAAAACTAAACCACACAATGAATCACTAGAGCTGAGATGAAATTTAAAATGTTTAAGTAACTGTTAACCATAAATGTTTTAGTCATTCGATTAAAAAAAAACATACACATCCAAAATTTGTAATCATAAACATATTTTCTCGTTGAATCTCCAAATTAACGTGGAAAAAACATAAAGGCAGTATTTTAAATATATAATATAATTTTTTTTAATGGCTTCTTTTTGCTAAGTACTATGAATGAAGCCAAAGCCTCTATTAAATAAAATTTATTTATTTATTTATTTTCTAGGGATAAAATTAGTAATTAAAGCCATTCAACATTGCATTATAGTCGAAAGCCTGATCTTAACTGCAAATTACCAGATTGTTTTGTTTATGATTTATTAAGAATTACAGAGCTTTAAAATATTTATAATATTTACATCCTTAATTCTTAATTCGCAATTAATTTCCTGTTTTTTTATTACTGTTTACTTGAACAATTACTTAAAAGCTTGTCTGGAGCTTTATTCATTTACAAATACTTTTATGGCTACATACCATTGTGATTTAATTAGTTAATATTTTTGTATTTATTTAAATATTAACATTGACTTATTTATTTGAAAGACTTTATTCAATATCCTAGTAGTGTTTACTGTAACATTTCACTGGTATTAGTATCAACAATTCTAACTGAAACACTATGCCACTGTATTCTAACAGTTAATGTCCATTGTCAATGTTAACCCTTGTGAAAAGGAAGTGCGCTTAACTGTACTGAATGTACACCTGTATTGTATTTTAAATCATAACATGAAAAAAGAAGAAGTACTTAATGATATCTAATATTACTGGAGTGCTTAAAGTGAGACACTTTCATAACCATGTTTCTTAACACACTTAAGTAGTTAAGTGCATTGTAATAATGTAAAATTAAAGTACATTTTAAATCATTATTTTTTTATCTTTTGTCATGCTTTAAAAAAGCAAACTTATTTTAATGTGTTGACTAAAGCACGTGTAAAAGACTGATGATAATTTTACTGTAGCATGTTATTCGATATTGCATTTAAAGTTAATATACAACTTCATCATTACAAATGTGTAATTATAAATATATTTTAATACAACATTCAATAGAATTTACATTAAAATATATTTTAGTTCACCATAAATGCTTGTCAGTACATTCAGCAGTACACTTTAACCATGAAACAACAGAATTATGAAATTACATATAAACGGGATAGTTCACCCAAAAATGAAAATTCTGTCATCATTTATTCACCATCATGTTGCTTCAAACCTGTACACTGCAAAAAATGCTTTTCTAGCTTAGATTTTTCGTCTTGTTTCCAGCCAAAATATCAAACGATTCTTAAATCAAGAAGGATTTTCTAGACAAGTAAAAATTATTGTCTTGTTTTCAGAAAAAACAAGTCAAAATTAAGTGAGTTTTTGCTTGAAACAAGCTAAATAATCTGCCAATGGGGTAAGCAAAATAATCTTGTTTTCTGTTTAAAAAAATATTATTTTGTTTACCCCATTGGCAGACTATTTTGCTTGTCAGAATAATTTTTACTTGTCTAGAAAATCCTTCTTGATTTAAGAATTTTTAGATATTTTGGCTGGAAACAAGACAAAAGAGCGTATATTTTTGCAGTGTATGACTTTCTTTTTCATACAATGGATGACAATGGTAACCAAAAGAGTTTGGTTACCAGCTTTCTTCAAAGGAATTGTTCACTGATATAGCAAAGCCTCAACTTTGTTTGAGTTTCCAAAGATAAATGGAGGTGGACTGTGTATTGAATTTTAAGGTCACTGATTTTGTCTGGCCTGTCAAGCCGTTGAGTCCGAGGGCATCGGGCCAGACCTTCGCAGCTGCTCTTTCTGTAGTGCCTTTGACCGGGTGAACACCCATCCCCCTCGTCCCACAGGACCATCCTTCACTGCTGGTGCAGCCTGGGTGACTGAGTGCATTGTGTATATGGGTGGGTGTAGGACGGTCTTGTCAACATGTCAAGAGTCCGACGTAAGTTCCTAGCTAGCTCAGCAAATCCTTGTAACCGAGTTTCACGTGCTTTACATCAAAAGGAAACAGAAGCAGGGAAATACATAAGCGTTTCCAAACAGATCTATGCGTAAAAAAAACTGAGCAAGGCATAAAAAAGCCCTGAAGAATCCAGCTAAACCAGTCTGCTGACATTAGTTTCCTTTGAGGTGTACTTTCTGTGAGTTAGTAGGTTTGCTGTAATTATAGTCGACCCTTTGCAAAAACAACAAAACATGTCAATTGTTTAACCAGCTTGACACACACACATGTACACACTCAGGCAGGTGGAAACAACATGATGTTTATGGTGTCTGGAAGCTCTATACACACCTGTTGCAGTGCAGAAAGGAAGCACGTTTCTAGAGAAGTGCTTTGTTCCTACATGTATTATGTATTTATTTTACATATTCGACTGTTCAAAAGTTTTGGGTTGGTAAGATCATTTTTTCATGTTTTTGAAAAAAATAAAAGTCTTATGCTCACCAAACTGCATTTATTTGATCAAAAATACTGTAAAAACTAATATTGTGAAATATTTTCTATTTGAATATGTTTTCAAATGTGATTTATTCCTGTGATGCAAAGCTAAATTTTCAGCATCATTACTCCAGTCTTCAGTGTCACATGATCCTTCAGAAATCATTCTAATATTCTGATTTGCTGCTCAAAAAAACATTTCTGATTATTATCAATGTTGAAAACAGTTGTGCTTCTTAAAGGATTAGTTCACTTCCAGAATAAAAATTTCCTGAAAATTGACTCACCCCCATGCCATCCAAGATGTTCATGACTTTCTTTCCTCAGTTGCAAAGAAATTATGGTTTTTGAGGAAAACATTCCAGGATTTTTCTCCATGTGGTGGACAACGGATTGAAGGTCCAAATTGCATTTTCAATGCAGCTTCATCCCAGCAGAGGTATAAGGTCTTATCTAGCGAAACGATCTGTCATTTTCTTAAAGGTGACATATTATGCCCCTTTTTACAATATGTAATATAAGTCTCTGGTGTCCCCAGAATGTGTCTGTGAAGTTTCAGCTCAAAATACTCCACAGATCATTTATTATATAATTTTGAAAATGCCTATTTTGAGTGGAAGCAGAAACAAGCTGTTTTTCGGGCCTGTGTCTTTAAATGCAAATGAGTTGCTGCTCCCCGCCCCCGCTAAAAACATCGGTTTTGGTTCTGATTATCATGTTTATCGGTCTGAAATCATGCGTTTTAAACCATATGAGTTTAAACTTAAGATATAAGGTTTTCAAAATCAGACACGCTCTTTTTCTCAGATGCTTGCAGAAAAAGGCTTACCTAAACAAAGTTACTGGGTTAATCTTTTTCACGTTTCCTTGGTTGGTAGATGCACCAGGAACCTGATTATAACACTTAAAACCTGGAAAAGTCAGATTTTCATGATGTGTCACCTTTAAAAAAAAAATACAAATGTACATACTTTTTAACCACAAATGCTCGTCTTGCACTAGCTCAACTTCACGCATTACGTAGTCATGTTGGAAAGGTCACACGTAGGACGTAGGCGGAAGTACCGACCCAGTGTTTACAAGCGAACGTGCAAAGAAAGTCAAATGCCCTTTACAGTAAAAGGTAAAACAATGATGTCGGACGTTTAAAGTTGGAGGAGAAAATTAGTTTTTCCGCCCTACCCTACCTTTCTGAACCGGTATATACAGATGAAGAGCTAACCGTGTGTGACCTTTCCAACGTGATGACGTCATGCGTGAAAGATGTGCATTTGTGATTAAAAAAGTATATACATTTTTTTTTTAGAATATGACCAATCGTTTCGCTAGATAAGACCCCTATTCCTCAGCTGTGATCGTGTAGAGTCCTTTGAAGCTGCATTGAAACTGCAATTTTGACCTTTCTGTTGGATCCGTTGGCCACCATTGAAGTCCATTATACACTGAACAAAATTATAAACGCAACACTTTTGTTTTTGCCCCCATTTTTCATGAGTTGAACTCAAAGATCTAAGACTTTTTCTATGTACACAAAAGGCCTATTTCTCTCAAATTTTGTTCACAAATCTGTCTAAATCTGTGTTAGTGAGCACTTCTCATTTGCCGAGATAATCCATCCACCTCACAGGTGTGGCATATCAAGATGCTGATTAGACAGCATGATTATTGCACAGGTGTGCCTTAGGCTGGCCACAATAAAAGGCCACTCTAAAATGTGCAGTTTTATCACACAGCACAATGCCACAGATGTCGCAAGTTTTGAGGGAGTGTGCAATTGGCATGCTGACTGCAGGAATGTCCACCAGAGCTGTTGCCCGTGAATTGAATGTTAATTTCTCTACCATAAGCCGTCTCCAAAGGCGTTTCAGAGAATTTGGCAGTACATCCAACTGGCCTCACAAACGAAGACCACGTGTAACCACACCAGCCCAAGACTTCCACATCCAGTATCTTCACCTGCAAGATCGTCTGAAACCAGCCAACCGGACAGCTGCTGCAACAATCGGTTTGCATAACCAAAGAATTTCTGCACAAACTGTCAGAAACCGTCTCAGGGAAGCTCATCTGCATGCTTGTCGTCCTCATCGGGGTCTCGACCTGACTGCAGTTTGTCGTCGTAACCGACTTGAGTGGGCAAATGCTCATATTCGATGGCATCTGGCACTCTGGAGAGGTGTTCTCTTCACGGATGAATCCCAGTTTTCACTGTACAGGGCAGATGGCAGACAGCGTGTATGGCGTCGTGTGGGTGAGCGGTTTGCTGATGTCAGCGTTGTGGATCGAGTGGCCCATGGTGGCGGGGGGGTTGTGGTATGGGTAGGCATTTGTTATGGACAACGAACACAGGCGCATTTTATTGATGGCATTCTGAATGCACAGAGATACCGTGACGAGATCCTGAGGCCCATTGTTGTGCCATTCATCCACGACCATCACCTCATGTTGCAGCATGATAATGCATGGCCCCATGTTGCAAGGATCTGTACACAATTCCTGGAAGCTGAAAACATCCCAGTCCTTGCATGGCCAGCATACTCACTGGACATGTCACGCATTGAGCATGTTTGGGATGCTCTGGATCGTCGTATACAACAGTGTGTTCCAGTTCCTGCCAATATCCAGCAACTCCACACAGCCATTGAAGATGGAAGATTGTGGACCAACACAGGCCACAATCAACAACCTGATCAACTCTATGCGAAGGAGATCAAAAAATGGGGGCAAAAACAAAAGTGTTTCGTTTATCATTTTGTACAGTGTAAGAAAAATCCTGGAATGTTTTCCTCAAAAACCTTAATTTCTTTGCTATTGAAGACAGAAAGACATGAACATCTTGGATGACATGGGGGTGAGTAAATTATCAGGAAATTTTTATTCTGGATGTGAACTATTCCTTTAAGGCTGGAATACACTACAGAATTTTGCCCTGATTTTTTTAGATTTTAAAAGTCATGTAATGTTTTCCAGCCTTTAATAGTTTTTTTAAGGGGACTGTAATGTTTTTTTTTTTTGTTTTTTTTTCAGATTTCTTTAATGAATCGAAAGTTTAAAAAAACAAAGCAGCATTTATTTGGAATAGAAATCTTTGGTAACATTATGCCTTTACTGTCACTTTTGATCAATTTAATGCATCCTTGTTCAGTACAATTATTAATTTCTTTTATTTTCTCTTTGCTCTTTTAATGTTTAGGTCTGGATGACAGCCTACAACCGTATGTGCACAACTTTGAGAGAGAAAAGATTAATGGAGAACAGCTACTGAAGATCTCACATCAGGACCTTGAGGAACTGGGCATTGTCCGCATTGGCCACCAGGAACTGGTTTTAGAGGCTGTAGATCTCCTCTGTGCTCTGGTTAGTGTTCTTATTCACATTTGTTGTGGCTCTAAATTAATGACCTAATTATGACATATTTACTGTCGCAAATATATAAGGACTGCTAATTTAAAGGGGTCATATGATGCGATTTCAAGTTTTCCTTTCTCTTTGGAGTGTTACAAGCTGATTGTGCATAGATAAGATCCCTGAAGTTGCAAAGACTAAAGTCTCAAAACCAAAGAGATATTCTTTATCAAAGTTAAGACTCTGCCACGCCCCCCTAAACCGGCTCGTTCTAACACGCCCCCACATATCTACCTCACTATGTGGAAATATTAGCATAATGCGGCCCAAATGTTCATGCAAAGAAAGAAGGCGTGGTTTCAGTAACCGCAGTTAGTGTTGAAGCAGCGCGCGCGGGTGAGTGAGAGAGAGAGAGAGAGACAGAGAGAGAGCGAGCGAGAGAGAGGGTCACATCACAGTGGAGTCAGCTGTCTTAACCGTGGCTTGTGTACTGCACACATACCAGCTTCATCACTGTGTCTGGCCAATCAGAGCAGACTGCATTTGTTGGAAGGAGGGACTTTATAGAAAACGAAGCATTTGAGAGAGGCGGGGCATAGAGGACCTACAATAATGTACAGTATTTGAAAAAGAATGTGTTTTTTGAACATTAAAGCATGTCAACATATTCTGTTACACCAAATACACCAAATAATGATCTTTTAAAAAGCATCATATGACCCCTTTAAGCTTTACTTACCAAATAGTTTTATATTAGGTTTCTTTTACTACTATGTATATATAGTACATTAAAAAAAGAAAAACAAGCATTTGATACAATGTCCTTATTGTGTTACATTCAGGGTTTGAAATTAACACCCGCCAACCTGCCAAATGCGGGTAAAAATCAGCTATTTCTATGCTATTTCGACAACAAAAAAACATTCCAAACACAGCCACAGTACTGTTTTGCATCTCTGAGCAACATCCAGTAACTTAAAAATTTAGTAGCCAAATTGGCTGGTGAGTGAAAGTTAATTTCAGTCCCTGGTTGCATTGTACTTAAACTTACATGTAATTATATCACAATGTTATTACATTACAGTGTTGATCCTAAACCTAAACTTAGCCTTAAACCTACCCCTTCATCTAAACTAAACTAATAAACTTTAATAAAAGCTCAATTTGGCTCTCCAAGAGTTTTGTGTATGTTCACAATAAGTACATTTTATCAAATGAAAAAAATAACAAAACAACATTTACTACCACTGGAGCATCCCCCCCCCCCCCCCAAAAAAAAACCTTTTGAATAAGTTTTTCTTTTTATACTTTATTCGATTTTCGTATTTAGTTGTAGTCATTTTGTTGTGTGTTTTTGTATTTTTATATTTATTATTTCAGTTTTAGTTCATTTTTATTTAGTTTATATGGTTTTAGATAAAAATTTTGGTTTTAGTTAACGATAATAACCCAATTTGGTCAGAGAAACAAATAATTATTTAAAGGGAAAAATAGTAAATCAGTTTCTACTAGAGATCGGGATTCTCAAGGATCGGGATTGGGGCCGATCAAACTTCTTTTTTTTAACTAATCGGTATCGACTCTCCTCAGCCCGATCCTTATTTTATGTCAGACTTTCTGAGATATCGTTGTTATAACGCGTTGTTATGGATTGCATCTTGATTTAGACTTGATTAACAGACTGGCATTCTAACACCATGAGCTTCATGCTTTCTAACCTTATCTCCACTTTATGTTGCAATTATTCTGCTAATTGAACATATAAAATACAAGAAGTTTATATCAGTAGTCCCATATTCATAATTGTGAACACACAATGTCTATAAAGTCTACCATTGTAACATTTATACATTGTGTGCATATTTATACATAAAGAGAGTGTATCCTGTAAAAAAAAAATATATATATATATATATATATATATATACATACATAAACATTCATCATATATACTGTATATTTCTTTTACTCTCTGCACAACTCTGCATACATTGGATTGATTTGAATAACTTTAATGTACTTGAAGTGTGCACCAAACATACATTCCTTTATGCATATGCAAGTATCTGGAAAAAAGACTCTGCTATTGTCTTCTTGCATTATTGACAAACTATTTTCCTGTTTGACACTGTAGCTGCTTTGACACAACCAGTATTGTAAAGCACTATACAAATAAAGGTGAAAAAAAAGTATTGAATCGGGACTCTGTATCGGCATATACTCAATGTTCAGTAACTCAGATCGGATCGGGGACACAAAAAACCTGATCGGGACATACATAGTTTCTACATTACTATTGATATTTTATACAGACACTGTTGAGATCTCTTGGAGTCCTAACATAACACCGTGTCTGCACTGGACGCTGTCAGTGCAGTGCAGACACGGCGTGGCGCAACTGACAAAATACTATAGAAACCATTATAGTCAGTAATGCCGTCTACACTGGATGCGGCAGAACACGACAAATCCCGACAGTAAACTGATGCATCGTTCTATTTATGACATACTGATACAAAGTTCAAATTTTTGCTTTGTCACATCCAGTATAGACAGCCTCAAGCTGTTGCAGCGCAGCACGGTGCGACACGACAACTGTCATGTCCGGTGTAGACACGGTGTAAGGAGCGTAAAATAAATTTCAGCACTCTATTTAAACATCTCTTTGAGCAATATCCCATAGATCTTCATGTATAATTGTATGACTGACTGTATGCAGTCCTTTTATTAATATTTTCTAAAGGCTTTTCCTGGCCCACAAATATTGATCAATCAACATTACTATTTTCTTCCGTTGGCCTGCTAATTTAAAAACAAATAGGTAATTAGTCACATACTATTTGAGCATTCGTCCACACATTTGAGAAAAACATGTAATGTGCACTTGGTTTTTGGAATAATAATGCTGTTTACCGAATAGAACAGCATGTGTTTTAAAAAAGGAAACAATGAAATCATTACATGACAGATAACTAGGCTCAGACAGACTTTGGTGTCTGTAGGGGGTAGAAACTACAAGGACCTGAAATGAACACATGGACATGCATAGAAGTTCTTGGTTGCTTTGACAGATGGTCGTGTCAATGCTTGTAAATGATACAATACATCCCAGTGTCCAGCACCGAATGCTTAATACGGCCCAGACCCTTAGGATCAAAAGGATTCAGTGGCCACAAATCTAAAAAAAAAATTTTTTTTACCTTTTTGTTGTTTTGTAGGTTCATATTTAAAAACTGAGTTGAAATTGTCATTATGTGAGAAGAAGGAGAGCATATCAACATGGAACAACAGTCAGTTATATTCTTAAAAATCAAGAACCTTTTTTGGGTCCCTAAATAATTTTTTTTTTCTCTTAGTGTGAAGAACAATTTAATAACTTTTTTTTTTTAATCTACTATAAAGAATCTTTTTTGCAAAAGTTCTTCATAGAACCATATATATACCAATAAATAACCATTATTTTTAAAAGTATAAGTAATTTTATAGGCACTACTCCAAATACTTGACCACAGAGTACCTGATTGATCAAGTATTCCAGAGAGCAGTGGATCAATATAAAAGTATGAAATCTTCAGATAAAATGATAAAGCAATATACAGACAGAATCTAGGATGTCAATTAACATTATGTGAAGTGCATCACAGTAAGGATTCTTGTAGAATTCATGATTTAGAATGAGACATTTAAGTATTTTTCCAGATCATCCCCCCTAAACCATATTCATCTGTTTTGTCCCTAAATCACAGCAGCCTCTTTGATGGAAAAAGTCTCCTATTGTCTCATAGCTCTGGAAATAATATTAAAGACACTCAGGCCAAGTATTGAAGGCAGAAATTGCTACGTGTTAGTGTTACCAGCACTCCAGACGTCGGATCGCCGTTGTTTTCTCACTGCGTGACTATCTGGGGTAGCATTCAGTCGCTGCTGTGTTCACATTGCACGATGGATCGGCGACAGGAGGTCACTGCATGACTTCACAATAGGAAGAATCGCCGACAGCTCTGTCTGGTCCGCAAACTACGTTTCACAACAAAACACATGCGAGAAGTGATAAGGAAATAACGCGAGAACCCTCAGACAGGAGTTCTCGTGAGCAAGACTAATTAACTTATTAACTAATTAAATATATATATATATAGCCCGCAAATTGTCTGTGAGCTGATTTCCAGCTACAAGGAGAAAAAGAAAAACAGATGATGCAGGAGGGAGATGCAGGGAACAGGGATTTGGGTGCATGTTCTGCAAAGAGAGTTGGAGGTAAATAATTTTGCAGTAACTGTTATGCTGATGTTGTGGCTGGTCGAGCAAATGTTTGTGCTTGTTTCTGTATGATATAATTGTTCATATATCTATTAAAATAATGAGATTCTGGTCTATAACTCCTCCCTGAACTTCCCTCTGCCCTGTATCTTGGTCTCTCATTGGCTGTAGGTCATCGCCGATGTGTTTTTCAGTAAGAACTCATTTCACACAGCGCGATTGTGAATCGCCGACAGCTCCAGATATTTAGCATGCCAAATATTTCGCGGGCATCGGCGACGCATCGGCGATTCCCTCAGATCGCGTCTTTGATAATTCACACTGCGTGATTGTCACTCGCGTGAACGAGCACCGATTTGCCTCCGATGTCGGGCATTTGTCTACGATTTCGCAAAACCTGTCGGCGAGTGAAAAATCGGGCTAAAATCATGCAGTGTGAACTCGGCATTAGGGACACAATACTTGGCCACATGTCATGTCACGTCACTTTCAGGACTTGTACCATTTCTGCTAGTTCAGTTGTCTGGTATCAGTATTAACTCATCACTGTCTGGTATCAATATTAACTCGTCTTGCTGATATCAATGTTGGCTCGAGTACCTCTAGTCAGCAGACATGAATTTAACAGGAAGCTAATTATGCTGGTTAACTTTGTCTTTGTGCAGCATTATGGGGTTGTGATGTTCAGAACTCCATATGTTCTTAAATGAACATACTCATGAGTTGTCAATATGATGGTTTAAAATACAAAGACTGCGGTGCTGCCATCACCAGTGTTTGGAAGGCGATATGCAGATGGAAAATGTGTAAGTGTTGTTCTATCCCTTTTAGACCATAGCAGATATTCCAGGGGCTATCAGGCTTAGATGCTGTACTTTTGCAATCTTAAGATTTGCCAGACCAGGAGGAACACTCTAGACTGCAGTTGAGATGTGTCCTTTCCAAGATATTAAAAGTGGAGCACAGGGGATGCCAGGTTTCGCAGCTAAATCAAGCAGCACACATTATGCCAAATAATTTTAAAGTCTAAATAGGGCTTTGAAATTTTAAACAGTCCAATTGCTTTACATCATGAAACACTTGAGCAAGGGGTGTTGAATTTGATACATCAAGGATGGTACTTCTAAGCATGGATTAAATTGCACTGTCTCTTTGCTTTTTGCTGCGTCTACTGGACAAGCCTTCATTCATTGCATGCCAGAGGTGGATAGAATTTCTCTACTACAAACAAATTGTACTGAGGCAAGTCAAGCAGAAAGTTTTGTATATAAATCAAACAAGTGTTGTAAATCAGTTGCATGCAAGGAAACAAAAAAACTGGAGCAATGGAATGCAAACTTGTGTTGTTCATATCCATCAGGTGGTGGCATGTGCACATCCCATAGGTGTGGAATGCAACCATAAAAAGTTTAACTGCTGAAGCAATAATCAGCTCAATTAAAAATTGAATTTATTGCGCTCTCAGTCAGGGGAATCACCAACTCTTTAAACTAAAAGATAAAAAATTAACAGTTGTTGGTCAGTGTATCAGATGTACACCTTTGCTTTGTGCCTTGCTGTTTTTTCAGCATCTCACATACTGTATTTAAGACAGATTACGTTAAAACATGTTTCAAAATCATCTCATGTCCCTGTATTCTGTTCCATTCTGTCAGTTGTGTTGTGTCAACTGTTTCAATACATGAATGCATTCTGTGTGTATGCACCCAATCCTCTCCAAACAGTGTTGAGTGCTGTCGTTGCCACATATACAGTACATCACACGTACCGTATGTATACCCTAGCGTATGTGTAAAAACCAAAGTATGCTTTGGATTTTACAGTAATATATCATTTACAGTAAATATATCATTCTACTTCTTCCTCAGAACTATGGTGTGGAGACAGATAACTTGAAGAACCTGGTGCTGAAGATGAGAGCTGTGACCAGCAGCCTTCACACTGCAACATCAGAACGAAGGAAGAGCCCTACGTATGAAAGCAACACGTCTAGCAAGCTCCCAAATGAATTCCTGTCCTCTGTGGTTGAACTTATTGGAGCAGCCAAAAGTCTCCTGGCATGGCTGGACAGGTACACACATCCCCATTCATCATTTCTTTACATATTTCTATTGCTTATTTCTGTTTCTGTTGCTTCTTTATTTATGTAATGGGGACGTATAGCATGTGAAGGGATATGGTGTGTTGTGCACAGATGATTTATAAGGGGTTTTTACTCTTAAAGCTGATGTTAACCCTCTGTAAGGTCATATATTTCACTGCAAAGAACAAACTTAGACTTGCATGAGCAGCACTTAGATTTTTCCAGACAGTTGAAACCAGATACAATCTGCCTTTCTTTCCAAACCCCTCTGTGCACAGCTAACCACATCTTTCTCGTGAAGGAGAGATTTTTTGTGAACAAAAAAACTGTTTCAATTTGGTGTAGGATTTACTTTGAAACCGTTCACACTCAGAAACTGCTAAATTCACAAATAATTACAAGGAAATGGCAAGTAACATTATAAATAAACAAGAAATATGGAAGTAGAAAGACTGAAGTAGTATTTGTAAATCGTACTGCAATAGTCTTTGTTTAATTCACAAATCCAAAAAAATCAGCCAGGCAGCTACTCCACAAACTACGCAAATGTCCCTCACACAATTCCGTTTGAGTTGACTAGAGACTGTATAACAGAGGTGGTCCACTTGTAAATATATATAAATGGGAGAAATCAAAATTGTGGCTATTGTCCCAGCGTCTTTGCATTTTCAGAGGCATCTCAATGTGGCCATAGCAGTAATTCAGTCCTTATATGTATATGTATATGTATATGTGGCTATATATATACTGTATATATATATATATATATATATAGCCACAGAGTGAGCTCACTTGCCTTAAGAGGGTTTTGGTTTGACAAAGCATGTTGTTCAGCTAACTAAGGTACTTATCACACAATACATAGAACACAAAATTTACATCCAATATATATCAAGAAAACCAGAAAGCGACTGCTTACATAGAGACAATTCCCAACACAGGAAATATGTTGGGATTTAATAAGTTCATCCACCTAGAACAATAGTCCAACCACAAAAACACAACTTCATCTTTTTCTTCTTTCTGAAAAACATTTAACGAAAAGTGTTTTAACAAATATACAAGCTTCATATTTCTGCTTTTAGTATATGTATATGTATATGTGGCTATATATATACTGTATATATATATATATATATAGCCACAGAGTGAGCTCACTTGCCTTAAGAGGGTTTTGGTTTGACAAAGCATGTTGTTCAGCTAACTAAGGTACTTATCACACAATACATAGAACACAAAATTTACATCCAATATATATCAAGAAAACCAGAAAGCGACTGCTTACATAGAGACAATTCCCAACACAGGAAATATGTTGGGATTTAATAAGTTCATCCACCTAGAACAATAGTCCAACCACAAAAACACAACTTCATCTTTTTCTTCTTTCTGAAAAACATTTAACGAAAAGTGTTTTAACAAATATACAAGCTTCATATTTCTGCTTTTAAACCCTTGAAGTTCAAGGCCCTGTTTACTGTGATTTTCAAGTGCCTTACTGTAACCACAATTTCATGTGGATATTATGACACAAATGATGTCGGCTTTGAACTCAGAACACTCCTTTAAAGTCTAAGCTACTGTTGCTTTTATTACTCTTATTATTATGCCTTAACCACATAAAAATTCAGCGATATCTTCTCAAGTTACATGGTGTGATTGTTCTGATCTGTCTGGGAAAAAAATAAATGGAAACTGACTGTGCTTAATGGTTTCATAGGGAGTTGACATGGTAACGTGTTTAATTCCAGCTGCAGTTTTTATGACCACAGACTCAAACTCCAGATATGCAGTGATGGAAATAAAGTTCTTGCTATTGTAGGCCACATCAGAAAACCCTTCACAAGGAGTTTGTTGTCCTGTCCTGGTATTAATTTGATCTTTTATACAGTGTGAATTCTGTAATGTCTTTTAACCTTTGTTTCCTCTGTCTGCAGAACTCCATTGACAGAGATCAGTGATTTCACCACCACCAAGAACAAAATCATTCAGTTGTGTCTGGAACTGACAACTACAGTACAACAGGTCAGCACAATGACCGTTTTTTTCAAATAGTATAGACGCACTGAACATGCTAACATTCACCTTCCATGCTCATTTTAAAGCTCTCATGCATTTCCCAGTGGAGCTGGAAAGCTGGAAAATGCAGCTAGTTATCTAACCTTATGTTGTCTTGCAGTGTTTGCTTTGGGGGGTTTACTTCAGACAGTAATAAGCAGTCCCCCCCACCCACCCAACACATCAGTCACAGGTTCTGAGTTTACAATTTCATTAATCAAGCCAGGATGCTCTTTTAAAGTTGGCCTCCGGCATTCCTTTATGTTATCTTCCTTGCTTGTTGTTACATGGTTGAAGCAATGCATGGTGTTAGGATGTTAGTTTGATATATATATTTGCTCTCATATAATCTCTCCTATTACATTCTTGGCTAGTATTTAAAGACGTTTGGATGGTTAAATGGTATTTTTTTTATTTAGTTAAAATGAAGAGGTTTTGGCATTGAAGAATTGGTCAGTGGCAATGTTCATTTTAGTCATATTGTAGACATTCCAGATTTCTTCCAAGAACTCATTTTTGTGTTTTCAGAAAGTGGTCTAAGATTTCTTCTGAGAATTTGAAAGACCTTTAACATTTTGACAGCCATGCAGCCATAGATTCTTGTTTGGGAAATGGAATATTCTGTAGAATTGTGACTTCATGGCTTTCTTGGCTGTCTATGGTAGTTGGAATACTTATTAAACTCTCAATTCAAATGACTTGGGGAGAGATTGAGTGTTTACAGTGTTATTTTTGACTGTTTGTAGATGTCTGTAATTGGCTGTTCTAATGGAAAGAGAGGGATATGGTATGCGGCACTCTCGGTTTAACCATTTTGTAATTCCATTTATTTCAACAAAACCTTCAACAGTGGATGCAGAATTTCCTCCTATATGTCACTGCTCTAAGGGCCAGATTATTGAAGCATGTTAAAATATTTAAAAGGGTCATATGATGTTGCTATAAAAAACATTATTTTGTGTATTTGGTGTAATGCAATGTGTTTACGCCGTTTAAGGTTCAAAAACACATTATTTTCCACATACTATACATTATTGTTTCTCCTCTATGCCCCACCTTTCTGAAATGCGTTGATTTTTACAAAGCTCATCGGTCTAAAAAGCGATGTGTGCTCTGATTGGCCAGCTGTCTAGTGCATTGTGATTGGTCGAATACCTCAAGCATGTGACGGAAATGTTACGCCCCTTACCAGGTTCAGGAAACTTTCCTCCGTAAAATGCGCTGCACACATTTGAATATTTGGGTTGAACTGTTCTGGAACAGTGTTGTAAATAAAACTTAACCACTGATTTCTAGTTGTGTCTTCTGTTGGAAGGCCAAACAAAGTAGTGTCGCTTTCGCAATGAAACACACAGCATCTCCACGACATGGCAGCGGCGGCAACAATACTACAGCGAGAGTAAAAGTTAAAAGTTAAGCCTTCTTTCTTTGCGTGAACATTTGGGCGGTGTTATGCAAATCTTCCCACACAGTGATGTGGGGGCGTGTTTGAATGAGGCGTTTTAGGAAGGCTTGGCTGTGCGTTCACTTTTATAAAGAATATCACTTTGGGTTTGAGACTTTAATCTTTGCAACTTTACGGATCTTCTGTATGCACGGAACAGCTTTTAACACTCCAAAGACAAAGGAAAACATGAAATCGCATCATATAACCCCTTTAAAACGTTTAAAATACATTGGGAATGCCATCATTAAAATCTTTATTTTGTTTACTTTATTATAGGACATGGTTGACCAAATTCAAATTTGTGTGACAAAAAAACATTCCTTTGATAATGTATCAATGTACACAATTTAATTTAATAAACAATTTAATATATACTTAATGTGAGTGTTTAAATAACCACTTACTTAAATGAAATGTATAAATGAAAAATAAATATATAATACTTGTAATAAAACTATTACAAATATCATTAATTTCATTTAAGCTAGTAGTTGAAATGATCAACCTAGAGTCTCTATAGAGAGTAAACTGGAACCAGAGGCAATAGGGATCTTGCCTAAGACCAAAATTGTCAGAAACAGCCTGGGTTTATGGAATGGGGTGGAGGGGGTGGGGTCAAGATTGTCTGATACTCTATATTAATGAAGAGTTTACAGCTCAGTCAGGAGTTTAATGATGTGGGAGAAAATCATTAGATTGCATAGCCTCGAACAGGAATGCAGCATGACAAATGCAGAGGGGGGACAGATTAAAACAACTGCTTCAGACATTTCACTCTGATTCCCAGTCACGTGGAGCTCCAAAATAAGAATAGAAACATATTGCAGATATGAAGTATAAAGGACTGAATTTAGGCCCAAGTACCTGGGCCTATTGAGTATAAAATAAAATATTGTTGTACACACAAACTACATCAAACATGGTGAAAAAAACCCCTCAAACATCATACTGTTTGGTCACATGAAATTTGACTTTGCACTTTAGTTGATGTTTGTCACCATATTTGATGTAGTCTGTGTGCTACAAGCATGACCGTAACCAGGGTTTGAAAATTAGTGAGGTCTGGGTGGGGTGTTAAGTATCGTGCTATAATAACACCTACAAATGCAACACATTATATACACTACATATAGTATAAACTTTAAAAGAGAGAGAGACGTAGATGTTTGTGAAAGATGATTTCTCTGTTTTGGGGATGGACATTGTTAATTTAGACCTTATTTATTGCATCAAAATTTGTTAATACTTGGGTGGATAATTGTATTAGTTTATTATTAATGCAATAATACTTATTACTGTTATGCTTTTCATTAGTAAGAATTGCTATATGATAAGAACTTTCTCTAGTGCTCTTATGAATGTTTTAGCATGACTTTGTGAAAGATTAACTACTAAAACTGAATGAAACGGCATTCTTCCTCATGGCCAGTGTCTGCATATTTGGCACATTTAATTTTGGAACCTACTTGTTCTACAGATCTCTGTACTAGTGTTATATGCTACTGTTTTTGATATCATTGATACCATTTATTACAGATAATATCATGATGGTCATTATGTGTCTTACTGAATGTGTTAACTTGCTGTTTTTTCTCTTCTTTTTTTTTTTGATTATTGTCTGTTTAAGTGCCGGCGATGCAGTGTTGCCAGGCATTGTTATGGTAACAAACGAAAACAAGCCCCCCAAAAAATAAAATAAACCGAAATAAGTTTAAATCTTTTGTTTTGGAAATAAGATAAAGTTATCACTAACCCTAAACTGCTACTTTCACTTTATTAACTTCCTAAAGTGTCACATTAAAGGTGGGGTAAGTGATTTCTGGTTGCCAGTGTTGATATTTCAAATCACCAAAACAAACACGCCCCTACCCCAAAAGGGTCTCGCCCCTATTTTGATAGCTCCGCCCCACACATTCGTACGCAACCCAGGCAACGATTAGTTCTGTGAAACAAAGCAAAACCAATGTTACACCATGTCTACACCGGACGCGAGCGGCGCGGCGCGACAAATCACCGACAGAAAACTGCTGCTGTGTTCTATTTATGACGTATTGACACAAATTTCAAATGATTTTCAATGGTCGCTTTATCGCGTCCAGTGTAGACTGACTTTAGCTGTTGCGGCGCGGCGTGACAACTGTTGCGTCCAGTATAGACACGGTGTTACTCACCTATCGAGAAGAAACAAAGCAGGCCTTCCGCTCCTTGAGTTCTCTCCAGCGTTGGAAAGCTGATCCAATATTTACACGGGTCCTACTTCTTGCCTTATCGTAAGCCTTCTTTTGTTCTGCAGACGTTTTCCTCTTTTGTTTTTTATCCACCATCTCTATCTTTCTGTCGCTCGGCTCGGCTAATGTCCGTCCTGTGCACTGAACGCTCTCTCCTCCACATCATGAGTAGACACGCCCCTTACTGCTGAATGGCTACAAGTTTGTTTTGGTACTCTGCTCGACTCAGTTTTCTAAAGCGTTTTTGAAAAAATACATACCCACCTTTAAGTGGAAAAAACAAGTTCAACGATGAGTGTAATAATTGGATCTGGCAACATGACTGAGACTGTGCCCGCGCCCGCGCCCTCACTCACAACTTTCTCTCAAGCCACGTTCACATGAATCGCTTTCCATCATTTTCACATCACGGACACTAAACAATCTAGGCAAACCATTTAAATTGAATTATACATGTAGATACTCATAGGAGGAGTTTTAAATGGCTAGTTATTCAGAGAACTTAAAAAAAAAAATTTTATATGAAAAATTGACAGAGGTATGGACCTCTGTGACCTTATAGCTGGCTACGGCTATGACCACAAGTGTTGATTATCATTGGGTGAACTATTCCTTCAAAGCTGGCATAGCAACTGTCCAGCAACCTTCAAACATTTTAAAAACAATTTTTAAAAAATCTCTCCCTTCTAGCCTTAATGCACCAGATGCTGGGTTTCCTCACTTTGGTGTACTCCCACAATGTCTTGTGTAATTATCTTGTCTTGGAGTGGACATAGAGATGTAATTCAAGGCTGTTTATTTTAGGCTGGAGGTCATTCACTATTGTTGTGTCAAGCTCTGTAATTATACAGCATTCCTAAATCTGAACTTTTTATTTTTATTATTGCAATTTTTCTTTCTTTCATGCACAGGACTGCACTGTCTACGACATGGAAGAGAATATTTTGGATGTTGTAAGTATTTTGCATTTCCAGTATTACTTTTTTATACTCATAAAGCTATTTGTTTTATTTCTTTCACTTAATTGTGTAAATGAGGATAATGGAACTAGTTTTAGTTAGTTTTATGTTTCTGAGTTTCTCAGGCAGCAATGCCTTTTACCATGCATCATTTCATGTTGCAATAAACATATATTTACACTGGCATTGTTATATTATTACAAAATACTAAATATTATTTATTTAATATATTTAGTCAGAATACATTACTTAAAATGTGTAATCAATAGATTACGATTTTGGATGTTGTAAGTATTTTGCATTTCCAGTATTACTTTTTTTATACTCATAAAGCTATTTGTTTTATTTCTTTCACTTAATTGTGTAAATGAGGATAATGGAACTAGTTTTAGTTAGTTTTATGTTTCTGAGTTTCTCAGGCAGCAATGCCTTTTACCATGCATCATTTCATGTTGCAATAAACATATATTTACACTGGCATTGTTATATTATTACAAAATACTAAATATTATTTATTTAATATATTTAGTCAGAATACATTACTTAAAATGTGTAATCAATAGATTACATTACTGACTATAATTTTCATCATGTACTGTAATTTGAAATCAGTGACACAAAATTATAAATCTGCCTATCACTGGAAATAAAAACTCTTACGTGCAGTGACATGTGAGCATATGCAGTCATATATGCGTAGTATTGGGCATTGGGCAGGGTGAAGGACGTTTGGAATTTACATGCAAGTGTAGGTATAATGGGTTGACAAAATCACAAACACAAAGCATGAATGGGTTGGGTCCTATTATTTGTTCCTTCACTGTCAAGCAAGAAGTTTATAGTGTAAATGGTCTGTCTGCAATACAAGACAAATGTAGATTATTTGGTTTATCTTAGGTTATGTTGCACTATCTGTTTATATAGAAAGGAAAAAGTCCTTATCATCAGGACCACCTGGCTGAATTTCATTTCAGATTACAACCTAGGTTTAATGTTAAAACAATTCTAGTAGTGACGCCTTCATAAATGCAAAGTAAACCATGGGGGGCTTGCTGTTCTCTCCAGTGTTTCATCGAGAATGTTACCGTTCATTTTGTTTACACTCCTGTTCTTGTGCACTGAGTGGAAAATTAAATCAAAACTCAAATAGTGTTCGGTTTGTTTATTCAAGCTACATGGTTTGTTGGACTTCATTTATGTGCTTGGCTTCTGTGAATTATTGTAGAATTTTTAAGTAGTAGTTCTAATGTACTGTATCTGTTTTTCCAGACCCAAATTGAAGATTGCATTAGATTAGATTAAAATAAGTGCTTACATTATTGGTACAATCAACATGGTAGTCCACTAGACTCTGGAAAACCGCCTTTGATCATGTGTTTTTATTTAGATTTATCCACAGTATTGCTTCTGTATTGGTGGGATGCTTGGAACAAGCTTGCATGAGCAGAAATATACTCCAGCAGTCTACCGCTGTTAATAATGATGAGTTGTAATTGGGTGGTTTGGGAGCATAAAGTGGAGAAGGGACAGTTTTGGAGGAGGAAGGGAGTTCCCATAATTTAAAAAAATTGTTCAAAGCTGAAAAATCAGATAATACTGTAGCTGTTATCCCAACTCCTTCCCCTTGGGACTTAGCTGCTGTAATCTTCTCCCTTCTCCTGATACTATGCCATGGAGCAAATATGGAGATCAACCCTCAGATGCATTCACAGGATAAGTATGTATTTGTAATGCATAGCCAGGTGACACTTTATTTGGATAGTTCATCTTAGACTGTCTACTAATTATAAGCAGACTGTTAGGGTAAGGGTTGGGTTTAGTATAATAAGTTGATATGGACATGCAAAGTTGATATGTACTTGCAATAGTCAGTAGCAATGTCTGTTGGGGAACCATCAAAATAAAGGGTTAGCAGATATTAAGCAGACAGTCTACTAATACTAGTAATACACTAATACTAATATGAATGCTAGTTGACATGTCTAAAGTGGACTATCCAAATAAAGTGTAAATCATAGCCATTTTGAATTGCACATCTTGAGTGACAGAATTTGAAGATGCTGCTCAATCATCCAGCACTATTTTTCTAAACTCTCTGTTCTCCTAAATTGTAGTCAAAGGTGTTGAACAGTATTTGTGACCAGACTGTGAGAACCACCTCTGACCCTCTCATGAGCCAGTCAGCATGTCTGGAGGAAGTTCAGCTGACCGACATCAAACCAGGAGAGGGATTGGTGAGAATTATTTTTTTATAATTATTATCTACCTTCATAATGGTTATCTCCATTCGAGAGATTGTCAAAATCTCCATTCGAGAGATTGTCAAAATCGTGATTAAAATCGAAATCGCAAAATTGATCAAAGAAATCGCGATATGTTTTTTTTCCATATCGCACAGCCTTATATTGCAGTGCTGGAAGCCAGCAAATGAACTTGGTCAGAGATCACAGATTCTACCCGACCTAAAAAGCCTCGACATCCATCTAAAAAGCTCTATGACCAGAAGTGTATTAAAAAGCGGATGAATCTACTCAATTTATAGTGGAAGGCTTGTTGCCTCATATTGTCAAATGCGGTCGTTCCTGTTGTGTGTCCTCAATCTGGCAACTCTCCTAAGTGTCGGGAAAAAAAAACATCTAAAAGGAATATGATTGCTTCAGATAAGTCAATAATGTTGGCCATTGCTGTTTGAGCTCCATTAGCTAAAGCTGAAGAGTGAATGAACACAGGTAAACTGAAGCATTTTGGTAGCAGGTTAATTAACACAACCAAACAAATCCTATAATTTGAAATATACACAACATAATATTACAACTTGTGTAATAACTACACAAAATGACGTGAATGCACTAGTGAACTTGTGAAAGCACTAGTGAAAAACTGCCATAACCAATCAGGAAAAAAGTAACATTTAGTTTTAGAATTAAGTCACATGATCATTGTTGTCACTTCTGAGTACTCAAGTATACATTCTCATGCCTAAAATGTGCTGCAATATTTTTTTTTTTCAATCTTTTCCTAATAATGTGGACTGGAGATTTCAAGCTTAAAAGGGATGCAAAAGCACCATCAAAGTACCATGAAAAAAGTCTATGTGTTTTTTTCTGTTTTATACAGGAAATCATTCTCTCTTTTCACTGCCAACTGTATAGAGATTATTGCCTCTCCTTTTCTGTTGTTTTCATGATTTTTCTCTCTACCTTCCTGTTACTCAGGGCATGTACATAAAATCCACCTACGATGGGCTTCATGTCATCACTGGCACCACTGAACATGTGAGTAAGGGCTCCAATGACGAAAGCCTTTGATTCATCACATTTCGCTTTTTGATGCCAGTGGCTGAAAATTTAGCTTTTATGTGCATGCCATGTTCAGTCTACTTGAGCAAATAATGGAAAGTAGAGGGGGCTTCTCTTACTTTATAGACTGAACAATGTTTGTAAGGGCTACAGATGTCAGGTTTGCTCATTCTTTGTATTTAGATTGGATTCCCAAGTAATGCATGGAGCTTTACAAAATGTAAAGCTGTACAAATTAAATAGCATGCAAAAATTATGCTTCTGTTCACACAACACATTGTGCTGCAATAAAAGGTGAATGCACCAGTTCCTGGTATTTTCAGCGATTCAGATTCTGTACTCTTTCCAGTGTATAGATGGTTGTAGACCACATTCTGATTTACATGCTAGCCATCATTGAAGACCATAAGTCGTAGATCTTGATCATAAAGATGTTAATTTAGTCTTAAATTATTTTTAATTAAATTAAAGTCTTCATTTTTGTTTCCTTACATTTATATCCCCAACTAACAAAAATATATTCTAGGAATGTTTTACTAACATTCTCGTTAAGTTGAACATTGAAAACATCCAGTTTTCTAAATGTTTAAAAAATGTTTTCTTGGTTATGTGAACATTAAGGGAACTCTGTCAAGTGGAGCGGAAGTATTTGTGTTCCCCAGGGGATTTGAACAAGTTAATTAATTTGTCTTTAGTCTGTATTTAACAATAGATATTCTAGACCGTGATTTCAAGATCACACAACACAACACTTCTCTGAAACTAAATTCCCACGAGTCAAGTGATGATTCATCCACCCCAGACCAGTTGATCGTTAATTACAGTTAGTTAATCAGACTTGCTTGTGATTTTATTGTTTATTTTTCATTATAAAACAACAAAAGCTTGTATTTAAGCAATATCACTGCTGTTGTACTGAATTTTAGGATGTGTTTCAGCCATCAGCAGTTCACTGAATACATTTTTTATAGCAAGTAACTTTTGCTTTAGACCAAATTTTTCTAGTATGTATTTTCCCACCAATAAAATCCAAATGATGCTTCCAAAAGAATCTCAAGATACACCAAAGTTATGATTATGAGGTATATGGATAAAGAGATTTATTTGTGCTATTTTGATGGCAGGGAGAAGTGTCATGGCTATATTGACATAATGAAGCATGGACTTGAAACTTGCAGTTAATTGAGTTCTGTTGATTCAGTAGCCGTTCTGACAGACTCTGTCAGTTCATTTAGTAAAAGATTCATCAGAAAGATGTGTCAGGCTGATTCACATGGGTAACTCCTCAGTTCATGAGGAGTTCTTTTTGAACAATTCAACAACTCTCTGGTATTCATTATTTGGTAGTCACACTCGTGTTATTTGCAGTCAAAGCTGACTGGAGACCATAATTGTATAATTTTATTTTTATGTACTGTATTTCATTTGAATAATGTTTTTTTTTTCTATTTTATATTTGGTATTTTGAAGGTATTTCATGTTACTAAACAATAATCACATCTAAATTATGGACCATTTATTTCTGTATGAAATGTATAAAAAATACATTTCATACTATTTTTAAGTTAATTCAGTGTTGAAATGAAAAATTGAGCAAAAGTACTTAAAGTCCAACTCTCAAACACGTCGTTTTCAATAAAGCCCCCTCATTTGACAAGCGCAGTCTGCTCTGATTGGCCAGCTGACCCAGTGCATTGTGATTGGCTGAACACCACAAGCACGCGTCGGAAATGTAATGCCCCTTACCATAATCGCGAGCTTCAGCTTTCAAAGTAAATATCAAGACAGTTAATAATGTCGTTAGTTTTACCATCAGTTCAAGCCCGAAAGGGCAACAGAGTTGCGTGACAGACACAGTGATGATGCAGTATACAAGCAGCAGTTAAGACAGCTGACGTGCTATGATTTCTGACAGGCAGTTCACTCTCCTGTGATGTGACCCTGTTCCCCTCACACACACACACACACACACACGATGCGTTACTCTGCGCTGCGTAACTTAAACTAATAACAAAACATACTTACAGTCGCTGATTCAGAAGCGCAGAAGCGC
>NW_015505821.1:540129-544146 GCF_001515645.1 Sinocyclocheilus grahami
TTTTTTTTTTTTTTAGAAATAGCCTTTGTGCACAGCCAGCCTTGTACTCTTCTAAGTTCAAAAAACTCGTCCATAAAATGCGTTACACAAATTCGAACATTTGGGTTGTGCTGTTCTGTTGTAAATAAATTTAACCAATGATTCCTAATTGCATCTACTGCCGGAAAGGCCAAATAATGTGCTTTTGCTTTCGCACTGAAACACAGTGTCTCCCTGACATGCTGCTTCAACACGACTGCTGTTACTGAAACCATGCTGCCTTTCTTTGCGTGAACATTTGGGCGGCATTATGCTAATATTTCCACATAGTGACATAGATATGTGGGGGCGTGTTAGAACGAGCCGTTTTAGGTAGGCTTGGTTGACTCTTAACTTTTATAAAGAATATCTCTTTGGATTTGAGACTTTAGTTTGTGCAACTTTACAGATCTTCTTTATGCACCAAGAGCTTGTAACACTCCAAAGAAAAAGGAAAAATTTAAATCACATCATATGACCCCTTTAAATGGTTTTAACAGAAACATCAATATTTCAAGAAAACAAATGCTCATAGAATTTCCCCTCTAGTCCCCAGCTGATATGACACACAAGATCCATGCTGGGGATGAAGTCATCCAGGTCAACCACCAGACAGTGGTGAGTATTTCTCCCCACAAGGTATTTGTATTGTATGGTGGTACATTAGTTGTACACTTTAAACTAAACCCTTTTTTCATCTATACATTTTGGTATTGAATGAAATATGTGTTTTGCAATTGCTCCTCACTCCATCTGCTATTTTGGATGAATTTCTCCACAGTACAGTCTGGATTTGGCATATTTGAAAAGGATTCGTGCAATGCTGTTTGGAACCATGTTCACTGCATAATCTGAAGAGCCTGTGTCTGTATAAGCAGAATTCTTTTTGGTAGTACTTATGGGTTTGTGCTTGTTTGCTCCAGGTGGGTTGGCAGCTGAAGAACCTGGTGGCCAAGCTGAGAGAGGACCCTAAAAGCGTGGTGCTTATTTTAAAGAAAAGGCCCACAGGAACCTCAGGATTTACCCCAGCACCTCTCAAGAACATGCGCTGGAAACCGCCCGTGCCTCAGGTGTGTCAATCATAAAGGTTTAACAGTCATCAACTCTCAGATGATCATAGAAGTGAACTGAATTGTCTGATCAGATTGTAAAACTATTAATTAAACATGCATATTTTTTATTAATAATTTTATAGAAACTTATAGAAAAATATGGCCAAACATATGTGGACACATCTTGAAAAAATGAAATAATTTACATTCCAAACACAAAAGAAGATATTGTAGCGAATCAGCTCATGGGGAAATATGAATAATTAATCATAACTAGTTATAATTAATTATAAATATTTAGATCCGCTGTAGATATTTAGCTGACCTCTCAGGGTCAACTGTCTGTCAATTCTAAGAACGTTAATTTCCTGGTTAAAGGAAATAACTTTCTTACTGTACAACTCTACACAGCGCTTGTAGCATAAATCTGCATGATTAAGTGACTCCAGATATGAGCAAACAATGAACAACGTCAAGTGTGATACAAGTAAGACTTTATTAACTACATAAACACTTAAACTAGTCTAACATACACATAAACACTTAAACTGCTCTAACATACACATACACACACGCATACAGTTGGTATATGAAAGGGTTAAAGCTTAAGCAGTAAAGAGGAAATAAGGAATGAAGTTATGGAACCATTTGCATATTCAGCAGATCTACAGCCTCAAGGAGACATCAGATTCTTAGTTCAAACTTAAATTTAGATTTAATTACATCTTAACTAAGCAATAGCATTCAGGAAGGATACTTTGAAGATAGTTAAATTCGCTGAGACGAATTGAAGATTGAGAAACATAGAAAAAGAAGAAAAAGAAGGAAGAGAAATGGAAAAACCAGAAACCGGGGATTAGGTTAAATTCAAATTACTTCACACTGCATACACACATGCTGTATTTAAAAGCTTCAATTACAGTGTGTTAACCCCTAATTGTTAAAGCTATTTGGTAGCTTAGCCGAAAATGAAACTATGCTAAGTCGTGTTAGCTTAGCTGCTTCAGGTGGTTTGTTTACAACATGGCGTGTTGTGCTATGTGAAGTTAGCGCTTCCTGTGACAAGTTGTTGTCACGGTAACCAATGCATGCCAGTGTAATTCAACTGTTTAGTGTCTGCCTATTCCAAAGAAGTTGCCCACAGTTTTAAAATGTGGTGGTTTCAGCCTTCAAGACTTGTTGCATTACCTAAGCACTTCGGTGAATGCTTCTCTAATGTAACAAACTTCTTGCACTTGTTTAAAGAATTACAAAATGGGTTTACTGTAAGTTAAAACCGGTTTAAACATATATGCAGTTATGTGTGTGCCTCACACTAAAGTACAGTATTACCCCTTTACTTTCACTCAGCGAGTGAAACACAGTAATGACCACCAGGTTACTAGGCTTGTATATATGCAGTCAATAGCGTAAATCTGCATGATTAGTGACTCCGGTTATGAGCAAACAATGAACACGTCAAGTGTGATACAAGTAAGGTTTTATTAACTACATAAACACTTAAACTAGTCCAACATACTACATAAACACATAAACTGGTCTAACATCCTACATAAACTGGTCTAACATCCTACATAAACACATAAACTCACACACATACAGGAAAGGGTTAAAGTTTAGCTCAGTACAGAAAGAGACATAAGGAATGACATTTATGGAACCATTTGCATATTCAACAGATCTAAGCCTGAGGGATACGTCAGATTCTGAGTTCAAACACACCTTTGTAAAAAGGTGTAACTGATACTTAATGTATCAATTAATAAGACTAAGTTTGATACTTGCGAGTCTCGGCTGTCTGAAAGAGATTCCTGATGCAATCTTAAGGCCCAAGATCTTGCTGAAATTAGTTGATGAAAAGAACCAGTTTGATATGTACCAACATATAATATACACGCTCGTTTAGATCATCAGAAGGCTATTTTCATAGATACTAAACATGGTGAACATGAGTGTTTCCACCATAAGCCTGCATAAAACAGTATAAAATCTCAAAGACAACATACACCATGATCTGAAGGATATGTGTGTTCATTCAAAGAAAGGTCTTTCTATGAATTAATTAGTAGAAATGTCCATTTCTACTGTGCATTTGTCTCTTGCTATGAGACATGCAGTGATTTTCCCTGCTCACATTCCATTAGGTCGTAAATGTATCTGGTGTTAGGGTTGCCATGGTAACCAGGGGGGGGCCACATCCTGGCATCCAGTTTATTGGGTGAGGGGACTGTGACAATTTGTTAATCTAACGAATAACTGATTTGTTAAATCAAATGAAAAATTGTGTATTTGATTGGTCCAGACGCTACAATATATATATAGTGCTGTCAAAATTAACACGTTAACGCCATTCATAAATGCCATTCATTTTTTCAGTTTAACAGGTAAAAAATATTTAACACAATTAACGCAGGGACAGAGCTAGGGTTGGCCACCCCACTCACAGCTTCTGCTTCTCTCTTTTTTCTTGACAAGAAAATAGGCATGCACTCTAGCCTATATCATTTAATATTAAAGCACAAAAGAAACTACGAGCATGCAGTGTTGTAGTTATCTCGTCAGTTAAGTCATGAAGTTACCAAAAAGGTGATTAAATCTGCCTTAAAACTGTGCATGCATGTAAGTATTTGTTATATGAGTCACAATTAACAACCACTCTGAAATGCAATGGTTTTGCCAAAGGGCACAGGTAGCTATATATGATATTTATTGTAATGGTTTATGTGAATATTGTTTTAAGTTCACTTAAATTAGAAGTCTAATAAATGTTATTGATAGCTCTTAATTATACTGTAATGTTGAATGGCTATCAGTGGTGGACAGTAACGGAGTAGTTTTAATGCGTTACTGTACTTAAGTAAATTTTTCAAGTATCAAGTATTGTACTTTACTGGAGGAGTTTTATTTTGAGTAACTTTTACTTCACTACATTCCAAAGCATAAGATC
>NW_015505821.1:544260-555665 GCF_001515645.1 Sinocyclocheilus grahami
GCTTGAATGCAGACACATCAACATCAGTGTCTCTGTGTTTTAGGTTAAAAAAAACCTAAACATTAAAATAACACAGACTAAATAAAATAACTCATGCACGTTCATATTCCCCGCTGCCGTAACGTTAACAGTTTTATTAAAATGCTAGGCATTTAGCCCTATGTGACGTCTGTTTTTATATTGTTTATCAACAGTATACATTTTTATATTGTTTGGATTAACTAGCCGAGTAGACAGATATGAATGTTTATTCATAACCATACTGAAAATAAGTAAATATTGTTAGCTGATGCTAACTGTCTAGCTAACAAGCTTGCTGGTGCTAAGTTGAGGTAATTTTTAGATATAAAGTCCAAATATTTGTATTCAACCACCTAGATAGATTACATCTGGGGGGAAAGAAAGGATGTGATGTTCAGAACATGGTAACTACAGTAATTATCAAAGTGGGAAGTGATGCCCTCTGGGGGCATTTGGCCAGGGGTGTGTTTACACCACAGACAAGGTTTGAGAAGAAAAAAACATTATGAAAATATAATTATATTTTCCCTAAAATGTTCTTCCTAACTTCAGGCCTTATTCTCAAGTCATATAGAACCGAGATGTTCTGCAAAACAACAAGCTTTAAAACACTTTTTTTTTGGTGAAAATCAGATTTTCTCTCAGGTACTTCGCAGTGTAAGCTTCATAGTGAACATTACTACATCACTCCCGTCAACGTAGTCCATATCAACAACAAAAATATATCTTGACTCCATATAGTGGTTATTTTGGGAAAATCCCAGGTATTTTGAGCAGTAGGATAATAAAAATATGTGCTAATAATATAAAATTAAATTAAGTAGCCTATATAAAATTGCAAAATAAATCTATCAGTACTTTTACTTAAGTACATAAAAAATCAAATACTTTTACTGGAGTAATATTTTATTATACGTATCTGTACTTTTACTCGAGTACTTGATTTGTGTACTTCGTCCACCACTGATGGCTATAGTCAGTGGTTAAATATTAGGAGGGGGAACTATTTCCTAGACATCAGTAGTATTGGTTTTCAGTCATAAAAAGATGTCATTAAACAAATATTAAAAATATGCTGTCTTTATGTTTTCTACATTAATTTGAAGATTGAATGTGAAATTATAGCATATTATATAGTATATTTAAAAACTTTAATGTTAGGTGGGATTAATCACAATTAATTGTGATTAATTTCAGAAAAACTGTGTGATTTAATTAGATCATTTATTTTAATCAGTTGACAGTACTAAAATGTTGTCCATATAATGAAAGTAGTTTACAGTAGGAAAGTCAAAATGAAAATTCTGTCTTCATTCTGTCATCACCCTCATGTCATTCCAAACCTGTATTCATTTGTTTCTTGTGTGTAACTTGCAGGAAGAGATTTTGAAAAATGTCTCCATGTTTTTGAAAGTTCAATGGAGTTCAATGTTGTTTCAACACTAATGCTCTTCAAAATATTTTTGGAAACACTTGCGTAATTCCATTCATGACTATTAAATGGTACTGACCCCCATCCCCACTTTAGTGAGAGTCTACCATTTTATGCCATTGTACAAGGTCTAAATTTCAAGGGCTTCATATCAAATATTCACTAAGAGTTCCGTAATTACGGTGGCCGAGAGAGCTCAACGCGCTGCAATTTAAGAAAACACATGCAAATTGAAAAAACACCAGCAAATTAAGAAAACATCTTCATCAGTTTGACAATTGCAGCGTTTCTTCATTTGCATGTGTTGTGAGGATTTGCAGTGTTTCTTCATTTGCATGTGTTGTGAGGATTTGCAGCGGGTGTGTTGTCAAACTGATGAAGATGTTTTCTTAATTTGCTGGTGTTTTTTCAATTTGCATGTGTTTTCTTAAGTTGCAGCGCGTTGAGCTCTCTCGGCCACCGTGTAATAGTACTAATAAACCAAATGTGTTTATCATCAATACGTACAAATTAGTTTCAATCTCATACATTGTAACTAACTGAATCTTGCTTGTTTCACAGCTAGCCATATTTTAACCATGTTCATACTTTTATACTCAATACATTTAAATGATTTAAC
Source organism: Sinocyclocheilus grahami (assembly GCF_001515645.1). Taxonomy (NCBI): domain Eukaryota; kingdom Metazoa; phylum Chordata; class Actinopteri; order Cypriniformes; family Cyprinidae; genus Sinocyclocheilus; species Sinocyclocheilus grahami. The sequence goes on from NW_015505821.1 coordinate 546,333, forward strand.
AATAAACGTTTATGCTGATTCCAAGCAAACTGAATGTATGCATTTTGAAAATGTTAGTTTTTTTTATTTTGCTAAAGTTTTTAAGACAAACTTTACTGCTTTTACATGAACAAAGTGCTTCTGTAATGGAGCTGGTCTCCGCAGGTGCTCACACACCCAGTGGGACAAAATCACACAACATTAAAATATTGTTTGAACAAAGTGCATTGGTATCAGTTTATAAATCTTACACTTAAATTAAATGATGCTGTGAATGCTTAAAAATGAGGTGTGTATGTCATGTTCAGGTGTATTTGAAAATATACATACATAAATATATACAAAAAATATTTTGACATTTTGGAGTCACACAAATGTCTAAAATTGATTCATTTTGTGTTATGAAAGTACAGTTGCATTATTCATTTAATTTTGTCACTCTATTTAGTGATATTTGCCTTTTTATTTGTGGAGAGATGCATTAAAAAGAAAGAAGTAGTACAGAAGGGTTTTCTTATGTTCTACAGAGCTCCACATCTCCTAGTAAGAGCCAGTCAGACAATTCTGCCAAACTCTGCAGTAGGAAGGACAAGCCAGCCATACTGGACCTGTACATCCCTCCACCTCCATCAGTGCCTTACACACCACGGTGAGACTGGATGCTGTTGTCACCAAGAAAACCTTTGTGAATGTTCTGTTGTAACAAGTAGCAGTGTAATACCTCTAAAAATATCATGGTATTTTGATTCTGATAAATATTCTGTTCATGGGATGTATCAAAGTACAGTGGTGTTACTATTAGACTCCATCACTTTTCCACGGTACCAACATAGTACTTTTCCATTGCATTTCTGAACTTAACTCCAAAGAAGTTAAAAGAGTAGTTCACCTAAAAATGAAAATTTGTTGAAAATGTACTCACCTTCAGGCCATTCAAGATTTAGATGAGTTTGTTTCTTGATCAGAACATATTTGGAGAAATGTAGCATTACATCACTTGCTCACCAATGGATGCTCTGCAGTGAATGGGTGCCGTCAGAATGAGAGTCCAAACAGCTGGTAAAAACACAATAATCCACAAGTAATCCATACGACTTCAGTCCATCAATTAACATCTTGTGAAGCGAAAAGCCACCTGTTTTTAAGAAGCAAATCCACTGTTAAGATGTTTTTAAGTTCAAATGAGTCCTCTATCCATAATATTGCTTTTTGTCCAGTGTTATCTCTTCTGAATCAGGAGTGAAATATGCACAGATCAAGCACCAAAACAGTTCTACACAAATATGTAAGTGTATTTTGATGTAAGAGGACAACAGGGGATGAATTTGTTCACTGGAGGAAGCCTTATTATGGATTATGGACTCGTGTTTTTGCCAGGAGCAACGGTTTCGAGATAAAACGCCTTGATGTTTGATTTGTTTCTTACAAACGCAGCTTTTCGTTTCACAAAATATTCATCTTTGGGTGAACTATTCCTTTAAACATGATTTTTTTTTTTTTTTTTATTCCTGCTGATTAAATAAGCTTTTGTCATTGATTTGTTTCTTACAAACGCAGCTTTTCGTTTCACAAAATATTCATCTTTGGGTGAACTATTCCTTTAAACATGATTTTTTTTTTATTTTTTATTCCTGCTGATTAAATAAGCTTTTGTCCTCTGTTACAGGGAAGTACGGAACAGTTCATACACCAGCCTTAATGCCAGACCTAAAGGCTCGGAGTCCCCAAACTCCTTCCTGGACCTGGAGAGCCACCGGCGCTTCACCATTGCGGACTATGACAAACTGTCCATTCAACCAGTTGAGGTCAGCATACAGATGCGTCCAAGAGGAAGATCCTCATCACAAGGTCATTATTTCAGAAAAAAAAAATCTGATTTAAAAGTTTCAGATTCACATTCATCTATTTTTTATTTTCATCATTGCAGTGTAGCTTAAAGGGGTCATATGATGTGATTTCAAGTTTTCCTTTCTCTTTGGAGTGTTGCAAGCTGTTAGTGAATAGAAAAGATCCCTAAAGTTGCAAAGACTAAAGTCTCAAACCCAAAGAGATATTCTTTATAAAAGTTAAGACTCATCCACGCCCTCCTAAAACGCCTTGTTTAAACACGCCCCCACGTTTACATCACTATGTGGGAAGATTTGTATAACACCGCCCAAATGTTCACGCAAAGAAAGAAGGTGTAACTTTGATTCTCGCTGTAGTATTGATGCCCTTCCAAAAGAGGACACAACTAGAAATCAGTGGTTAAGTTGTATTTACAACACTGTTCCAGAACAGTTTAACCCAAATATTCAGATGTGTGCAGCACATTTTATGGAGGACTGTTTCCTGATCCTGGTAGAGTAGAATACAATGCCGGCTGTTCTGAATCACGGATTGTAAGTACGTTTTTTATATTTAAATTATTTGCCACTGATGATTCAAACGTGAGTTTTGAGCAGTGTAGAGTAGCGCTTGTTGTTTGTCATTTCTCTGATCACAAATGCAGATATGGTTTTATGTTTACACGGCGCAATGCAACGCAACGCGTAAAAAGACAGTATAAGTCTTTATAATCAGTAATTATGTCCCCACTGGATGCAACAAATGCCTCGTTTGTAATGGGTTTTATTAGTTTTGTCTCGTCGCTCCGGGACACAGCATCACAGTATGGTTTAAGGGGCATAACATTTCCGTCACACGCTTGAGGTATTCGGGCCAATCACAACGCACTGGATAGCTGGCCAATCAGAGCACACCTCACTTTTCAGAACGATGAGCTTTGTAAAAATCGATGCGTTTTAGAAAGGCGGGGCATAGAGGAGAAACAATGATGTACAGTATGTGGAAAATAATGTGTTTTTTTTACATTCAACCACATAAACACATTTCATTACACCAAATACACAAAATAATGTTATTTTTTAGCAACGCCATATGACCCCTTTAAATTGAACCCATTTTTGATTTCCTCTTGTATGTTTACATGTATGGTGTGTGTATGTATGTGTGGTTCGCACAGGTAAACCACGACCTCTGTCAGTGCCTTCGGGTACATGTTTGAGCATGGCAGACGTGTATGCAGAGCCCTGGACACAGGGGCGAAAAGGTACATAACACATTCACACCAATCCAGTTTAACCACTTCAGAGGCCTCAAAGACACAAGGAGAATTTGTGTTTTTTTGTTGTTGTTGTTTTGTTTTTTAACTGGAAAAAAAAAGCACCCAGGATTGAATTCAGAACATTACAGAACACAATATCCTCCAAAAACTAACATAGACTTCAGTTTGTAAAATCCAAGGAATAAGGTGCACAGTAACGCTCTTACAATCCAATTTATGTAACACTCAAACATAAATGTGTTCTAAGCAAAATCCAAAGTTATAATCCAGTCTATTTAGCTTGTAAAGCTGGTAACTTTCACATGGCATATGCAATGTGAAGTCGTGGGGAAGTCGTGGCCTAATGGTTAGAGAGTCGGACTCATAACCCAAAGGCTGTGGGTTCGAGTCTCGTACCGGCAGGGATTGTAGGGGGGGGGGGGGAATGTACAGCGCTCTCTTCCACCTTCAATACCACGACTGAGGTGCCCTTGAGCAAGGCACCGAACCCCCCAACTGCTCCCCGGGCGCCGCAGCATAAATGGCTGCCCACTGCTCCGGGTGTGTGTTCACGGTTTGTGTGTGTTCACTGCTGTGTGTGTGCACTTTGGATGGGTAAATGCAGAGCACTAATTCCAAGTATGGGTCACCATACTTGGCCACATGTCACTTCACTTCACTTTCACTTTCAAGGCTGCCAAAAAGGACATGTAAAGTAATGTAGCATGATGTTTATTTTGCTCAGCTGGTAGCACATGCCATTAGCAGCATCGAGGTTATAGATTTGATTCCCTGGAAACAAACTAACTATTAAAAATGTGTACCTTAAAAGCCCTGTAAGCTGTGACAGTAAAGACTTTTATATCATTACAAAAAAAATAGATTTAAAAAAATGCATTGTTTTTTTTACTTTCTATTCATCAAAGAATCCTGAACAAACATTTGTCACGTTTTTCACAGAAATATGAAGCAGCAAAAGCTGTTCAATGGTGTATATATTCCGAGTATTCCTCCAGCAGTAACGTGAGCAGCTGCGGCGTGAGCAGTCTGTGGCGACACCGGAAACGCTGACAATCGCCTCGCTTCGTAAATAATGTTTCACGTTCAAATGGAAGATTACACATATGGTAGAGTATCGTCTAAGACTAAATAGACCGTTTGAAATACTGAGGTTTATTGTCAAGTTCAACAAAGTTAGTTTAATTCTCTTGTCAAAATTTGCTGAAGCCCATTGACATAATGCAGGCAGAAATTATTTTACGCTAACTAATCGAAGCCAGATGTGACGACACGCAGACTGTGAAAAAAAAGGCCTATACAGCTGTTCATGAATATATATTACATTTGAAAATATATTCAACATTCATTTGTTCTAGGGCTTTGAAAACATCTGTAATTACATGCATCTTTTAATCTTGTGGTCTAGGTGAAGATCTTCTGTACAGATACCTAAGCAACGAACGCATACCAACTATCTCTGAGGAGGCCCCGGGCCCAGGCTCATCTTACAAGTTCACAGTCGAAAGACCCGCTTATGTGATCGACTACTCGAGGAACAGCCGATTCCTTGTCAGTGCGGATCTGTCGTCACATGTGCGTGTCGCAGACTGTGAAAAAAAAGGCCTATACAGCTGTTCATGAATATATATTACATTTGAAAATATATTCAACATTCATTTGTTCTAGGGCTTTGAAAACATCTGTAATTACATGCATCTTTTAATCTTGTGGTCTAGGTGAAGATCTTCTGTACAGATACCTAAGCAACGAACGCATACCAACTATCTCTGAGGAGGCCCCGGGCCCAGGCTCATCTTACAAGTTCACAGTCGAAAGACCCGCTTATGTGATCGACTACTCGAGGAACAGCCGATTCCTTGTCAGTGCGGATCTACACAACAGCGCCACCATACCATATCAAGAGGACTTAGTCAAAAAGACCCCCATGACATCCACCCCCAAACGACCCCCCACAGAGCCCTCGCTACTGGTCAGTTGGAACACACGGCTTAAGCTATTGACTCACTTATGTCAGCTTGCCTAAACCCTTTGTCCAGCTGTGTGCAGTGACTCCTTTCTCGTGTACTTTTTCATGCTTTCACTCTCCTTTCGGGATATTTCTTTGTGCCTTTAATTTGTCTACATTACCACTTGACTAAATTGCCTAGAATGTGTCTAAAACTACTAGAATTTAACCTCAGAAAAGTGCAGATTTAAAAATTCTATAGAAAAGAGGACCAAGAGAAAGTTTTTGATTTGCATGCAGTGACACTTGAGGTAAAATAGTAACATAAATGTTTATGAAATCACAAGAAATGATGTTTGACATAACACAGCTTTTTGGTGACATTTGTTCAAGAGGTACTCGTCTTAAACCTACAGTGAGAATTGTGTGGCATTTTTACAATAATTTAAAAAGTAAAACAACTTCAGAAAGTAATTAACAATTACCAGTGATTGTTCCTTGTAAAGGCGCTTCATGGCTTTGTGTTTTTTAAATCCATTTGTCTTTGTGAGAACCAAACAGTGAATGACTTCTCAAAACTAGGGAGTAGTTTTCTCTTATTCTCTGTTCCTTTCCTTTTACATTAATCTTTCTAACTGTTTCTGTGTTTTGCCTGTCTATTAGTCCAACTTACCCTAATAATTTTGCTTAAAGGGGTCATATGATGCTGCTAAAAAGACAAAACATTATTTAGTGTATTTGGTGTAATGAAATGTGTTTATGCGGTTTAAAGTTAAAAAAACACATTATTGTTTCTCCTCTATGCCCCGCCTTTCTGAAACGCGTTGATTTTTACAAAGCTCATCGCTCTGAAAAAGCGAGGTGTGCTGTGATTGGCCAGCTATCCAATGCTTTGTGATTGGCTGAATACCTCAAGCATGAGACCGAAATGTTACGCCCCTCATATACTGTTGATGCCGTGTCCCGGCCAGAGCGACGAGACAAAAACATTAAAACCCATTATAAACGAGGCATTTGTTGGATCCAGTGGGGACATAATTACTGATTATAATGACTTATACTGTCTTTTTACGCGTTGCGTTGCATTGCATCGCGCCACGTAAACATAAAACCATGTCTGCATTTGTGATCGGAGAAATGACAAACTACAAGTGCTACTCCACACTGCTCAAAACTCACGTTTGAATCATCAGTGGCAAATCCTTTAAATGAAAACGTACTTACAGTCTGAGTCAGAACAGCCGGCATTTTAGTCTAACGCTACTCTCCCAGGATCAGTAAACCGTCCTCCATAAAATGTGCTGCACACATCTGGATATTTGGGTTAAACTGTTCTGGAACAGTGTTGTAAATACAACTTAACCACTGATTTGTAGTCGTGTCCTCTTTTGGAAGACCAAACAAAGTAGTTTCACTTTCACAACGAAACACACAGCGGCCTAGCGTGAGGGGAAGCCCCGGCTTAGCATGTGCTGAGACCGGGATAGAGTGAGCTGAGGCCGGGCTAGAGTAAGCTGAGGCCAGGCTAGCGTGAGGGGAAGCCTCGGCTTAGCGTGCGCTGAGGCCGGACTAGAGTGAGCTGAGGCGGCGGGGTCGAGAACCGTGCGCCCAGCAGATTCCGACGAATGAGCGGCAACCACATGTGACGACCCCGGGCTGAACATTGAAATCGCATCATATGACCCCTTTAATATTTAATTCATTCTGGCCTCTTCAGTTTTCCCATATTTTCTGCTTTGCCCTTAAAATCTGAAATCTGCTTGTTGGAAAAACGCTCACTGAAATGTATATCTATTGAAGAAATGCATTGATCTTTGCTGAACAAGTAATGTGCTCTGGCTTTGCATGGAATGTAATTTTACTCTTTTTGCTTAGACATTGTAATCTGATCATATCTGTTGTCTTAAATCTTTTTTTATCTGATATATACAATAATTAGTCTGTAAAAAAACTGTAGCTTTTGACACACAAACACCACCAGTATAGAGTGCCCATCCACTTCTACATTAACTCATTGTTCAGAAGAAAGGGAATGAAAGATGAAATGTTGAAGCAGAGAACAGAGCACAGAAGCACAGTGGTTTTGCCCATGTTGAAGCATATATTAACTGTTCTTTATGTCCTGCCACAGGATCCCGACTGGACCTCCAACAACGCATTCATCAACAGGTGGGTGCAGAACTAAGTGACACGTCCATCCCGGCCTCTTTAGAGCAGTGCACATTCACTGTGAGCTAAAACAAAAGCGCAGGAAGAATCTCTACCAGCTAGTTTTTGCTAAGTTATCAGGAATGTATTTTTCCTGCCAGGATGCATGATGCTCTGTGGACTCGCTGCTCCTTTGTGTATATTTATAGCAAGCAATAGTGAGTGACATCATGGTTTAAATTCCCCAAGCACCAAAAACAGAGACAACCCCATGATCTGGAACGGTTACCATTAGGTAGTATATCGTTATTTTTCATAATTTTGTTTAGTTTGTAATTGCAGTTTAAAACCAAAGCAGGTATTTTGGTAATATTCGACAATGAGGCTTGTTAAGATGTTAGCTAACATGAACAGTACTTCTACAGCATTTATTAATCTTAGTCACTAGTCATTTTAATGTTTACTAATTTAATTAAATTTTTTAAATAAAACATCTGTTAGCATTAATTGATGCACTATGAACTAGCATGAGAAAACAATGAACAACTGTATTTTGATAAACATTAACAAAGATAAACAACAGAAAAAAGTTTAAAAGAATAAAAAAAGCAAATTGCTCATAGTTCATGATAGCTAATGCATTAATTAATGGCAATGAATGGGACATTATTATAAAGTGTTACCAATGTTCAATTGTTAGAGACATCTTGGGATAGTTCCAAATGGAAATAAAAACAGGACTGATATAAACACTGTTGGTTCCTTGTCGTAAGGAATGAAGTGGTGTGATTTCTCTAAACAGAGCTAATTAATCCTTTTATTGTTTTCATAGGCATTTCTCTTAGAATTGTTTTCCCTGTGTGTACAACACAAACTATATAAATATAAATATTGTTAAGTAAAAAATACATGTAAATTTCAAGATCATTGAAGCAATTCAAATTTGAAGCATCACCTAAATTACCGGCCCCCAAGTCTGCCTCACAAAGATTACCTTGACTGTAAAATAACTCAATGTGGCAATATTGTTCAGGGGCTATGTGTCTGTCTGTCCATTGTCAGTGTTGGAAACTTATTTGGTGCCACTAAAGCTACAGAAATGACCCACTTCACATTTAATTTGATTAACATTTTTAATCATTTGACAGTCTTACTAATAATGCACCCATTCAGTATTGTTGGCTTTTATTGGGTTGCATTAAGTGACAAGGCTTGCAAAATAAATCTCTAAATAAGTAAACAGAAAACAGAGAGACAATCAAATATCTACAACAACTCAGAAATAGAAATCAAGTACTTGAGTAAAAGTACAGGTACATATAATAAAATATTACTCCAGTAAAAGTAAAACTACTTTTTCACTGCGAAGTACCTGAGAGAAAACAGATTTGATCTGATTTTCACCAGTAAGAACAAAGTGTTTTAAAGCTTGTTGTTTTGCAGAACATCTCCGTTATATATGACTTGAGAATAAGGCCTGAAGTTAGGAAGAACATTTTGGGGAAAATATAATTATATTTTCATAATGATTTGTTTCTTCTCAAACCTTGTCTGTGGTGTAAAAACACCCCTGGCCAAATGCCCCCAGAGGGCATCACTTATAACACAGATAATTACTGTAGTTACCATGTTCTGAACATCACATCCTTTCTTTCCCACCAGATGTAATCTATCTAGGAGGTTGAATAAAAATATTTGGACTTTATATCTAAAAATTACCTCAACTTAGCACCAGCAAGCTTGCTAGCTAGACAGTTAGCATCAGCTAACAATATTTACTTATTTTCAGTATGGTTATGAATAAACATTCATATCTGTCTACTCGGCTAGTTAATCCAAACAATATAAAAATTGATACTGTTGATAAACAATATAAAAACAGACATCACATAGGGCTAAATGCGTAGCATTTTAATAAAACTGTTAACGTTACGGCAGCGGGGAATATGAACGTGCATTAGTTATTTTAATCTGTGTTATTTTAATGTTTCGTTTTTTTTAACCTAAAACATAAATACACTGATGTTGATGTGTCTGCATTCAAGCATTTCAGCGGGCTTAAACAGATCACCCTTTACAGCAGATTTAGTTCACAAACAACTGACAGTTTTGACCTAAATATGATTTTCAGTTACAATAATTAATCCTAAAATTC
>NW_015505821.1:558875-566373 GCF_001515645.1 Sinocyclocheilus grahami
TTTACTTATTTTCAGTATGGTTATGAATAAACATTCATATCTGTCTACTCGGCTAGTTAATCCAAACAATATAAAAATTGATACTGTTGATAAACAATATAAAAACAGACATCACATAGGGCTAAATGCGTAGCATTTTAATAAAACTGTTAACGTTACGGCAGCGGGGAATATGAACGTGCATTAGTTATTTTAATCTGTGTTATTTTAATGTTTCGTTTTTTTTTACCTAAAACATAAATACACTGATGTTGATGTGTCTGCATTCAAGCATTTCAGCGGGCTTAAACAGATCACCCTTTACAGCAGATTTAGTTCACAAACAACTGACAGTTTTGACCTAAATATGATTTTCAGTTACAATAATTAATCCTAAAATTCAACATTAGTAACTTACCTTTAGCAGCATCAGTCGCGCGCGCGGTTCTTACTTGTGAATTCAGTTTACTGGAGACTCGCACTAAACAGTTCATTTGAATCAGTGAGTTGTCGACTCCAGAACAGCTGCAATCGGTTCATTCTAATTCGTGAATGAATAGTTTGGTGCGATTTGCGAACCGATTTAAAAGGTGCATTGAAAAGAATCAGTTCGTTCTTGAATCAGACAACGCTTCTGCGTGTAAAAGAGCCATGGACTGTATAAAAACAGCACATGATCAATTATAAGGAGTAACGATATGTTTTATGAAATGTAGTGAAGTAAAAGTACGATCTTATGCTTTGGAATGTAGTGAAGTAAAAGTAAAAGTTACTCAAAATAAAACTACTCCAGTGTAATGAAATTAACTCATTTGTAATTGTAGGGAATTAATTATTATTAATTAATTCAGGTTTTGAAAGGACTCTGATCTGAAAAAGACGAGGTCCACCTGATTAAACTGAATTTTAATTTAAATGGTTTACACCCCATCAGCTACTCGGCCAGTGAGAAGTTAATGTCAGTGTATATTACCAATTGAATATGTATTTTCCTGGCCACGGTCAATACAATTATTATAAGTAAGCTATTATAGTAATTATTATAAGTAAGCTACGAGCTAGGTAGCAAGGGATCTTTTTGGCAAAAGGGTTTAACCTTTAAATTATATGACACCAAACAATGATTTTCTATAAATGAAACATGAATTTATTTGGCTATTCTAGATTACATCAAAACGAAGCTAAAACACACATACACACACACATACATATACAGCTCAGAAAATTGAAGGAATGAGTTAACAGAGTTGCATGTGGTTTTCAAGGTTCTAACACTCGTTTCCACAAGTGATTTAAATTCGCTTGAGAGAATTCACAAAGCAGAGGATTTTAGCTTATGTTTACTGCTTAAATTAGCTCGAAACCAGTTCAGCAGAGATAAGATTTTGTTCGTTTACTTGCGTTCTGCTGGGTTGACAGATTAAATGCTTTGTCTGCTAAAAAGAGTTATAAGGCAAATATTAAAAATATAATAGATTCCAAAAAACACATCACACACATCGTGGTTTCTATATGTTGTGAAGAACCTTTTCAGTCCTTGATACAAAGAAAGCTTAGTTGTCTATTGATTGAATTAATTCGAAGCCTCATGAGGGTGATTCAGTGGCGTATCAGTGTCCTGTTCGTCAAATCCCTACACCAGTAAAGTACAGATACTTGAAAAATGTACTTAAGTACAGTAACGAAGTAAAACTACTCCGTTACTGTCCACCACTGGTTTCTAGATGCTGTTTAGTAGTTGTATAACAAGCATATACCAAGTTATCATATTTCATGAAGTGATTTACAGTGCACCACAACATGGAAAGCTCTTGCTTCATCTCTTACTCTCTCTTCTTTCATCAATAGTTTATTTATTATTATATTTCTTTTGGTTACCAGTATTGTTCCAAATATATTTGTAGCAAAGTTTGTAGTTCGGGAGGAAGGACGAGGAAGTCAGGGGTGGCGGGGAGACCTTTTTATTGGTCGCCACAATCAACATACAATAAACAATAAGCGCTGCTCGGGTCTTGGCCTCCGCAGTCTGGTAACGTCACACAACGCACACTCTGCTGTGTCTCTCTATGCCTCTCCCAGGTCCGGCGGGTGCTTATCTCTCGTCTCTCCGCCAATCACTGGAATTGCAAACAGGTGTTAATCATTATTCACTTGACCTCCTTATCACCGCTCGTCTCCAAACTCTTTCTCCCGCTGCAGCCTTTCGCCTTCCCCCACCCCCCTCGCCACATACCCCCATCGCCCGACTCAGGCCGGGGTGCCATCCGGCCTGCAGCCCCCATCCCCCCCCATTTCTAGAGAGGAAGTTGGCCACCGCCATCTGGGCCCCTGGCCTGTGGACCACCTTGAACTTAAAAGAACCGATAGGGGCGGCTGCGCGCCACTTCCCCCGGGGATCGTTTCGATGTGGTGCTGTATGAGGTCCGTGAGACCGGGCAGGGGTGAAAACGTATCAATTACCCCTGTCCGTGTGCCTAACCTCATAATCGAAATCCCCCACTCGCCGTGTTACCACAAAAGGTCCTTGCCACTTTGCGAGTAATTTGGAACTAGACGTTGGAAGTAATACAAGCACTTTCTCTCCCAGTGTAAATTGCCGCGCTCGCGTACCCCTGTTGTACAGCCGACTTTGTCTGCGCCTGGAGCAAATTCTCCATTGACAGTCACCCCAGAGTGTGGAGGTTTGCTCGGAGGTCCAGGACATACTGAATTTCACTATGGCTGTTTAAAGGCCCCTCCTCCCAAGCCTCCCTAATGACGTCCAGCACCCCGCGGGGCTGGCGACCATAGAGGAGCTCGAATGGGGAAAACCCCGTGGAGGTTTGTGGAACCTCCCGCACTGCGAACAATAGAGGCTCGAGCCATTTATCCCAATTTTTGGCGTCTTCCTTAACAAACTTTCTCCTGGTGTAAATTGCCGCGCTCACGCCCCCCTGTTGTACAGCCGACTTTATCTTGCGCCTGGAGCAAATTCTCCATTGACAGCCGCCCCAGAGTGTGGAGTTTTGCTCGGAGGTCCAGGACATACTGAATTTCACTACGGCTGTTTGAAGGCCCCTCCTCCCAAGCCTCTCTAATAACGTCAAGCACCCCGCGGGGCTGGCGACCATAGAGGAGCTCGAATGGGGAAAACCCCGTGGAGGTTTGTGGAACCTCCCGCACTGCGAACAATAGAGGCTTGAGCCATTTATCCCAATTTTTGGCGTCTTCCTTAACAAACTTACGAACCATGGATTTTAACGTGCGATTAAATCGTTCCACCAAGCCGTCCGTTTGTGGGTGATAGACACTGGTGCGAATCGATTTAATGCCCAGGAGTTCGTATAGTTTGCTTAACGTACGTGACATAAACGCCGTGCCCTGATCAGTGAGGATCTCTTTGGGGATGTTCTGGCGGATGTTCTCGTGAATGCCCGGCCAAAAGAATCGGGCCATGAGCCGTTCCCGTGTCTTTGCCTCCCCCAAGTGGCCTGCCATGGGACTACTATGAGCCGCCTGGAAAAGCATTTCCCGACCGCTTTTTGGGACTAATAACTGGGTTGTATTTTTTTTTTTTTGGGTATCTTGGGTCACCCGATACAACCTATCTTTTATAAGGGAAAAATACGGATACGAGAGCAGTTGGCCAGGTTGGAGAAGCTGTCCGTCGATGGTGCGGACCCGGTCATACGCATTTTTCAGCGTCTCATCGCGAGACTGCTCCAGCAGAAAGTCATCCAGTTCGGGGGATATAAGCTCCGCTCCCTCGCTCTCGTTTCCTATGAGACAGCCTGTGACGGTCCCGAAACAGCATCTCCCGCCCCAATCTCCAGCCCCATTTCCCAAGAAGCATCCGCACTCAAAACCCCCAATAATTGTGTAAACGCTGGCCAATCTGTCCCCAAAATCAGCGGATGCCTAAGGTGGGAATTAACCGCCACTTTCATTCTATGTGTTTTCCCCCGAAACTGAATACTAACAGCTGCTAACGGGTAGTCCACCACATCCCCATTCACACACCTCATCTTAACCTTGCGGCTCGTATCCAACACCCTTTGTTGCATCAGGCATTGATGAATGGAGGTTTGGTTACAGTCTGAATCCACCAAAGCCTGATATGTACCCCCATTGATACTCACAGGTATTTGGTACAGCCCGGCTTGATCGGGGGCAGCCTCCGGGGAGTCAGGGACCCGGATCAATGCTCCCACGTCCATCATTGGACACCGGTCCAAAAAATGACCCGGGTCCCCGCATCTCCACCAGGCCGGCCTAGGCCTTCTCGCCACCCCAGCGGCAGAAGGATGGCCAAGAGATTGGTGGAGACAGGAGAAAAGCGGCGATGGAGCAGCGGCTCCGGCGCTCTCCGCCACGTCCCCTCGGGTCCCCCCCACTCTGGTCCCCTGGAAAACCCCACCCGGCGCGGGTCGTGGGTGCGCATTACTCCGCGACCTGGGAGTAGGAATAGGGCGAGAGAGAGACGGAAGGGAAGGGAGGGGGGAAGATAGAGAGAGATTAAAAGGGGGCTCGCCAACCCCCGGGCACGCCACCAGATGGTCTTCAGCCAGCTGGATGGCCTGTGGCAGCAACGTCGGGCGGTGGCACTGGACCCACTCGGCCGTCCCCCGCGGTAGCCGAGCGACGAACTCCTCCAGCATCACCAGATCGACCACTCCCTCGACGTCGCGTTCCTCTGCCAACAGCCACTTGCAGCAAGCGTCCCGGAGCTGTTGGGCCATCATGAATGGCCGGCCGCTGTCCCCCAGCTCCCTTGACCAGAAGCATTGCCGATGTTGTTCGGGGGTATGGCCGACTCACTGAAGGATGGCCCACTTCAGATCATCGTAGGCCAGGAGGTTTGCAACAGGCAGCTGTTGGGCTGCCACCTGTGCTTCCCCAGTCAGCAGCGGGATCAAGCGCACCGGCCATTGGCTGTGCGCCCAGCCGCACGCCTCCGCTATCCTCTCGAAGAGGTCCACGAAAGCCTCTGGGTCATCCTGTGGACCCATCTTCATCAGCGGGACGTGGGAGATGGAGGGGGCTGCTGCTGGGGCAGCCTCCCGGCCAAGCAAACTCCGGAGGACCCGCCGGTCCTCATCCTGCGCCTGGACCAACAGGCGGAACTGATCCTCCTGCTCCAGCTTGAGGTCCATCAGCGCCTGATGTTGGGTTTGGCGATGCCCGGCGAGTGACTTCACGAGCTCCGCAAGTAGCGTGGGCTGAGCTGGCTGCATGGCTGCGTGCCGGCTTCCTCGTCCCGGGTTTTAGCACCAGTGTAGCAAAGTTTGTAGTTCGGGAGGAAGGACGAGGAAGTCAGGGGTGGCGGGCAGACCTTTTTATTGGTCGCCACAATCAACATACAATAAACAATAAGCGCTGCTCGAGTCTCGGCCTCCACAGTCTGGTAACGTCACACAATGCACACTCTGCTTTTTGAAGAATTTTAATTTTTGGGTGAACTATTCCTCTAAAGCAGCCTAAGTCGGTTGTTAAGTGGTGACGTAAGAAGCGCTGTTTCCGGGTCCAAGCCACAACTCGCTTCCCTTGAGAATATTACCTCAGCAGCCGTTTATGAGCACTGTTTATTCATATTAAACATTTAAGCTAAACGTTTTCAAACTTACGGTCTACACTACAGTCTCCATGCTCACAGCGTCCCAAACACAAATAATTTTTATATTTATTTATTTATATTTATATTTTAATTTCATCTGGGATTTCGGTATAGAGTTAAAGGTTAGGATTATATATTTTTTTGGTAGTATTATATTCCATTGTGAGTGTATATTAGCACCTTTTGTTGTTTTCTCGTGGTATCTGATAGAGCGTTTGGACACGGAAATGGTGACACGTGACGTCAGACTTAACAAGCGGATATAGCTGCTGTTGCCATTTGTTTCAATAATGTAAATCAAACATCAGAAAGAAAATCACTCACTGTCCTTGACTGAATCACTTTTGTAAAATAAGTAAGAATTAATGTATTGAATTTATACAGTGAGTCTATTTGTACATTTACTTTCTTAATATTTATATTATTATACTTTAAAATATAATAATATTTCTTATTAATTTTTTTAAGTTTTTCAAGTAGATTGATTTCGTATGTATCTTTGTGCTATTGTAATTTGTGACTGTTTACTTGTTCAGTAAGCTTGGTTTTACTTGAGCTAGTATTTTTGTGTGTGTGTGTGATATTGAAATTGGTAACAAGAATTATGAAATTTCAGTGCATTAAAAACATTTGATAGCATAAAAATCCTATTTATCATATATAAAATATCTTAAAGGTCTTAATGCCGCCCTGGCCCTCAGGGGGATATTTAGTTAAGCGTTGTGACAATCACCTGTGCAGAACTTTGTGGGAAATTTTAACAGACAGCAGAGATCAGGGTTCCTCACTCACAAGTATTCAGTTGTAACATATGTTAAAGTTTAATATTTTTGTATAATAACGAAGATACTGAAAAATGTTCATCAAAGAAATTTGGTTTTAAAAATTCTAAATTTTACCAATATCTTTCAAAGCACTGATAATATTTTGACACACACAAACACACACACACACACACACAAACAAAACAAAACAGTGTCTGGCTTTACCATACAACATATCACAGACAATATTTAAAGCTGCATTTCGTAAGTTTTGCCTCTTTGTCGCCATCTCTGTTTGAAAACCTGGAATTGCAGCTGTGTGCGAAATTATCTGGCTTGCGTGGGTTGTGAGTCGGCACGGCTCCAGCCCGGGTGAATCTAATGTTCTGAAGAGTATGTGTGTGTGGCAGTCAGTCACCGCACCGGTGTGGATATTTACTGAACTTCGCAATCACAGATTCTAGCCTACGTCTTGGAATATATGACCCAAATAAGAATTTTCACCGTATATTGCCATCTGAACAAGTAGGTAACAAGTCTGCCACGTTTGTTCTTACCAACTGAGGAAAAAAGCATTACCATAAATCTCGCGACCAATGGTGATTAAATCTAAACATATCACATCAAACCATTCGAATTATTATTATTGTTATACTTTATTCTCAAATGATTAATGTTAACATCAGCATTGGTGATTATGAGTTATTATTATTATTATTAATTATGTGTATTAGCCTGTAGATTTCAATTTCTGCACAGTCTAATCTAATTGTCATACTCTTCGAATTTCATATTAAGAAATTCTTTTAACCCCAAAAAAGCAAATTAGGCTCCCTCCGAACTGGTTTTCTTTCAAATACAAATCTTTGTGATCCCAGGCTATCTGTAATCAGAAGCACATTTATAACTGGAATATAATTTAATTTCATTCACATGTGTTTCATGAACACATAATCCTTTATGGATTACAATCCGCCATCAAAGTGATACATTTAATTATTCTGGCTGCTGTGAGAAAAGGCTATAAACGATCGGCCACCTGCAGGATCCTCACATGCGATAGCCTAGTAGCCGGGACAACTTCTTTATGTTTACAGACGTGACGTAATGACGCAGTGCCATGCTCGAATTACCCGCGAAAACCTACCCGTACCACTCAAAT
>NW_015505821.1:567090-605742 GCF_001515645.1 Sinocyclocheilus grahami
ATGTGTGTGTGGCAGTCAGTCACCGCACCGGTGTGGATATTTACTGAACTTCGCAATCACAGATTCTAGCCTACGTCTTGGAATATATGACCCAAATAAGAATTTTCACCGTATATTGCCATCTGAACAAGTAGGTAACAAGTCTGCCACGTTTGTTCTTACCAACTGAGGAAAAAAGCATTACCATAAATCTCGCGACCAATGGTGATTAAATCTAAACATATCACATCAAACCATTCGAATTATTATTATTGTTATACTTTATTCTCAAATGATTAATGTTAACATCAGCATTGGTGATTATGAGTTATTATTATTATTATTAATTATGTGTATTAGCCTGTAGATTTCAATTTCTGCACAGTCTAATCTAATTGTCATACTCTTCGAATTTCATATTAAGAAATTCTTTTAACCCCAAAAAAGCAAATTAGGCTCCCTCCGAACTGGTTTTCTTTCAAATACAAATCTTTGTGATCCCAGGCTATCTGTAATCAGAAGCACATTTATAACTGGAATATAATTTAATTTCATTCACATGTGTTTCATGAACACATAATCCTTTATGGATTACAATCCGCCATCAAAGTGATACATTTAATTATTCTGGCTGCTGTGAGAAAAGGCTATAAACGATCGGCCACCTGCAGGATCCTCACATGCGATAGCCTAGTAGCCGGGACAACTTCTTTATGTTTACAGACGTGACGTAATGACGCAGTGCCATGCTCGAATTACCCGCGAAAACCTACCCGTACCACTCAAATGAGAAAACATTATTATAAGCTAACCGTTGTGAATCGGGCTAAAGTAAGGTGATAGTTATGAACACTGGCTGGTTATGTACTTGCTCAAAAATTGATTTCGGATCATTTTCAACCAAAAAAAAGTTACGGACTGCAGCTTTAAATATACATAAAAACACACAACACTAATTAAAAAAGCCTACAGACCGACTAACTCAATGAAAAACCTTGGCGACCTCTGGTGGTGAGTTCTAGTTATTGAACTTCTCAACCAAGCAAAAACAAATGTTGTTGGATGAGAATTTTTATTACTAATTTATTAATTTTATTATTTCATCGCTGAAAATGCTCAATTATCTTTTTATGTAACACTTTATAATAACTTTCATTAATAAATCATTAACAAACGTTATATAATACTTAACAGATCATTAGTTAATATATATTCACATAGCTAGAAATATGATATAATGTCCTTGTTAATGTTTACTAATGTACTTATTAAAAATTACCTAATGATTAACAGATCATTATCTAATGTAAATTAAAATGCTTACAAATGTCATTTAAACGTTCAATTCATAAGGTCATGCACTTTTTGAAAATCTTCAAATTATTTTGATAGATGGTTTACAGTGATTAAAAGCTTCATTAATAAATCATTAACAAACATTATATAATGCGTAACTGATCATTAGTTAATGCTAACAAATCCCATTAAACTTCAGTTCACATATTACCTAATGCTCTTTTTTACATTTACAAATGGTGTGAAAAAATTAGCTTAATCCGTCATTTTAAGCTCTTTACTATTTACTGAACTATTCATGCTAACATATTATTCATTAACTCATTATCACAGTCTGTAAAGGTCAATTAGGCTCCCTCCGAACTGGTTTTCTTTCAAATACAAATCTTTGTGATCCCAGGCTATCTGTAATCAGAAGCACATTTATAACTGGAATATAATTTAATTTCATTCACATGTGTTTCATGAACACATAATCCTTTATGGATTACAATCCGCCATCAAAGTGATACATTTAATTATTCTGGCTGCTGTGAGAAAAGGCTATAAACGATCGGCCACCTGCAGGATCCTCACATGCGATAGCCTAGTAGCCGGGACAACTTCTTTATGTTTACAGACGTGACGTAATGACGCAGTGCCATGCTCGAATTACCCGCGAAAACCTACCCGTACCACTCAAATGAGAAAACATTATTATAAGCTAACCGTTGTGAATCGGGCTAAAGTAAGGTGATAGTTATGAACACTGGCTGGTTATGTACTTGCTCAAATACTGATTTAGGATCATTTTTAACCAAAAAAAGTTACGGACTGCAGCTTTAAATATACATAAAAACACACAACACTAATTAAAAAAGCCTACAGACCGACTAACTCAATGAAAAACCTTGGCGACCTCTGGTGGTGAGTTCTAGTTATTGAACTTCTCAACCAAGCAAAAACAAATGTTGTTGGATGAGAATTTTTATTACTAATTTATTAATTTTATTATTTCATCGCTGAAAATGCTCAATTATCTTTTTATGTAACACTTTATAATAACTTTCATTAATAAATCATTAACAAACGTTATATAATACTTAACAGATCATTAGTTAATATATATTCACATAGCTAGAAATATGATATAATGTCCTTGTTAATGTTTACTAATGTACTTATTAAAAATTACCTAATGATTAACAGATCATTATCTAATGTAAATTAAAATGCTTACAAATGTCATTTAAACGTTCAATTCATAAGGTCATGCACTTTTTGAAAATCTTCAAATTATTTTGATAGATGGTTTACAGTGATTAAAAGCTTCATTAATAAATCATTAACAAACATTATATAATGCGTAACTGATCATTAGTTAATGCTAACAAATCCCATTAAACTTCAGTTCACATATTACCTAATGCTCTTTTTTACATTTACAAATGGTGTGAAAAAATTAGCTTAATCCGTCATTTTAAGCTCTTTACTATTTACTGAACTATTCATGCTAACATATTATTCATTAACTCATTATCACAGTCTGTAAAGGTCATATATTTGATCTCCGTTTGTTGTGTAGACTTCTACTTTTTTCACATTTTAACAAATAATTTATTAATTATTTGTTCATGTTTTTGAGGTACCCAATTTAAAGGGGAAACTATTCATCATTTTTAAATGTTTGTATATGTTTACTAATAGTACATTTATGAGCAGTCATCTCAATGGCAAAATGTGTCCCAAATTACCTGAATTCACACTATTTTCACATTTTAATAAATAATTTATTAATGCTTGGTCATGTTTATGCAGTACCCAATCTTAAATGGAAACTATTCATCATTTGTAAATGTTTATAAACGTTTACTAATCATTCAGTACCTTTAGGCATTGGACTTTTAGCTGCTGTAACAACATTTGTGTTAAGGGATTTTTAGTTAAGTTTATGTAAATGCTTCTTAAAGACATAACACACATTGTAATTTGGGTGCAAAACATTTTTTATTGCCTCTACACTTATTAGTAGATATCATTAAACAGGGTATTCCTTGAATCATACATCAGCAGGAGAATTTTTTTTTTTTAAAACATGTTCATTTATTTAAAAAATTTAATATAAACAGATTGAACTATGTTCCCTTATAGTAATCAAACTGACCCCTCTACACTTCTGACCCCTTACCCAACCAGTAAACCTACCCATACCATCAACCTAATCTTACCCATATTACACCACAATAGCAGCAAAAGTGTTGTACATTAACAGAAACTTTTAATCATTGTATAACATCTGTTATCATTTCTAGTAATGTTTAATAAACATTAACAAGCACATTATCTCATAGTTCGAGCTATGTGGATATACATTAACTAATGATCAGTTAAGCATTATATAATGTTTGTTTATAATTTATTAATGAAAGTTATTATAAAGTGTTACCCTTTTTTAGCCATATTGAAGATACAGTGGTGTGAAAAAGTGTTGGCCCCCTTCCTGATTGCTTATTTTTTTGCATGTTTGTCACACTTTAATGTTTCAGATCATCAAACTAATTTAAATATTAGTAAAATATAACACAAGTGAACACAACATGCAGTTTTTAAATGAAGGTTTTTATTATTAAGGGAAAACAAAATCCAAAACTACATGGCCCTGTGTGAAAAATTGTTTGCCCCCTAAACCTAATAACTGGTTGGGCCACCCTTAGCAGCAACAACTGCAATCAAGCATTTGCCATAACTTGCAATGAGTCTGTTACAGCGCTGTGGAGGAATTTTGGTCCACTCATCTATGCAGAATTGTTGTAATTCAGCCACATTGGAGGGTTCAGTTGATCCATCAAGATGTTTTCTGGCAAAACTGAGATGAGCCTTTATGTTATTTTTGTTCAGCAGCGGTTTTCGTCTTGGAACTCTGCCATGCAGACCATTTTTGCCCAGTCTCTTTCTTATGGTGGAGTCATGAACACTGACCTTAACTGAGGCAAGTGAGGCCTGCAGTTCTTTGGATGTTGTTGTGGGGTCTTTTGTGACCTCTTGGATGAGTCGTCGCTGTGCTCTTGGGGTAATTTTGGTCGGCTGGCCACTCCTGGGTAGGTTCTCCACTGTTCCATGTTTTTGCCATTTGTGAATAATGGCTCTCACTGTGGTTCGCTGGAGTCCCAAAGCTTTAGAAATGGCTTTATAACCTTTTCCAGACTGATAGATCTCAATTACTTTCTTTCTCATTTGTTTCTGAATTTCTTTGGATCTTGGCATGATGTCTAGCTTTTGAGGATCTTTTGGTCTACTTCACTTTGTCAGGCAGGTCCTATTTAAGAGATTTCTTGATTGCGAACAGGTGTGGCAGTAATCAGGCCTGGGTGTGGCTAGAGAAATTGAACTCAGGTGTGATAAACCACAGTTTTAACAGGGGGGCAAACACTTCTTCACACAGGGCCATGTAGTTTTGGATTTTGTTTTCCCTTAATAATAAAAACCTTCATTTAAAAACTGCATGTATTAACAAATAAATCTTCATCTTTTTTGAATAGTTGACTTACAGTAACATGGATTTGTGGCCAAAATATTTTCAAAACATTCTCACATATTAATACATAACAAGGATTTGTAGTCTTGTGCATTTCCAAGATATTTAAGTAATTTAAATAATTATCTTATTAGTCTATATTTATAACATTATTATTATTTATTATATTGTTTTGATATAATAATAATAAAACTGCTGTTTAAGGAGTGCTAGTTTTATATAATGCTCCTTAAACACTTTTTATGTAATATCTGTTAGGCGTGCTGGCAGTATTAATCAAGCGCACGATGAAGGAGTAAAGTTCAAAAGGAGTATTTAATCATAAATCCAGGAGAATATCCACAAGTCCATAAACAGTATCAAGTTCTCAGCAATGCAAATCCAAATAATAGCAGACGATGAACAGATAGGGCTTAAATACAAGAACAGGGTAATTAAGGAGAAACAGAACAGGTGTGTGGAACTAATGAACAAATCAAAAACCGAAACAAACGAGGGAACACAGGCAAACTGGAAAGCAGAGAAACCAAAACACAACAGAACAGAAACGTGACATATCGCCCCCTCCCGGAATGGCATGTTCTCGCGCCGAATAAAGCAGTCCAACAAAGGAGGGAGGGTGGGGGTCCAGGAGGCGGGGCAGGCAATGGGAAAGGGGCATAGCTCATAAGGCCAGGCCGGAGTAGATGGAGGGAGGAGCCCGGAGCAGGAGGAGTCAGGTGGGGAACCAGAGGCCAGCCAGAATAGTGGCCGATGGTGAAGTCGACGGTGGGAGGAGCCATGGTGGAGATGGGGCCGACGACACCAGGGGGTCGACTGACGGAGACAGAGCTGGTGGAAGAGGAGCCCAGGATGGAGACGGAGAGCCGCAGAGCCTGGGTGACACCAAGGATCGGGAGGGTCAAGGCGGAGCTGGAGCGACCAAGGTGGAGCTGTAGGGAAGGAGGAGCCAGACAGAGCCAGAGAGATGGAGGGACAAGGCGAAGCCAAAGGAGTGGAATCCCGAGGTGAATGATGGTCAACAACTGACCAAGGCGGAGCCGGAGGAACGAGGGAGCCCGGTGGAGCCACTGGGATGATAGGCCACAGTGGAGACGAGGGAGAAATGAGCCAAGGTGGAGCCGATGGGTCGGAGGGCCAAGGTGGAGTCTGGGTCTCGGAGGCTGGAGGCCAGTAGCCCCTCACTGCAGAACAAAGATCCAGGGGGCGGGGTTGAATCCACATCTAGGGGGTGGAGATGGGTGGGGTTAGGGATTAGGGGGTGAAGAAGGGTAGGTTTAGGTATATGTAAGGTGGGAGGAGTTGGATCTGGATCCAACCTCGCCCCCTGGATCTTGTGTTCTGCAGTGAGGACCATCTCCTGGAGGCAGAGACAGGGGATCCTCTAACCCCGAGGTAGCTGGAAGCTGAAGATCCCGAAGCTCACCCGATCCACCGGTTTTGGTGTGCTGAGGGTGAGCTGAGGTATCTTCAGTGGCCAGCTGACATAGGGCCAATGGACTGGCTTGCTGAGACAGAGGGGGAGGGAGTGGGAGGCTGGGCGGGAAAGTTCCCGATGCTGGTGACGAGGAGCTGGCTGACGAAGGAGAGCTGGGTGGGACCAGCGGGGAAGGGAGAAGCCAGTATTCATCCTTATTTAAACAGTCAAATATTTCAGAGGCCAGTGACAGCTCACCCTCAGCGGTGGGGCTGGTGAATTCCTCCTCTGTGCTGTCGATGGTGAGCAGTGATCCACAATTCACCAGCACCCACTCCACAAAAGCTGCAAAATCCTCTCGGGGACCGTTCGCTGGCAGGCGTGCCTTACACCACTCGCTCAAGCTGGTGACATCAAATTTGAAAAAAACCGCTAGACCTAAAAAGTCCCTGGTGTGGTCCTCCAGTGAACGGTCCAACTTGTCCATGCATAGGAGCTGTACGGCTGGTAAATCCATTCTGGGAGAGGGGGAAAAAAATTCAAACAAAACAAACAGAGAACGCCGCTATATTTTACTTTTCTAGGTCTGCTATTCTGTTAGGCATGCTGGCAGTGTTAAGCGCACGATGAAGGAGTAAAGTTCAAAAGGAGTTTTTAATCATAAATCCAGGAGAATATCCACAAGTCTATAAACAAACAGTATCAAGTGCTCAGCAACGTAAATCCAAATAATAGCAGACGATTAACTGATGAACAGGTAGGGCTTAAATACGAGAACAGGGTAATTAAGGAGAAACAGAACAGGTGTGTGGAACTAATTAACAAATCAAAAACCATAGAAACAAACAAGGGAACACAGGCAAACTGGAAAGCAGAGAAAATCAAGTCAAGTCAATTCTCCTTTATTTGTATAGCACTTTTTACAATGCTGGTTGTGTCAAAGCAGCTTTACAGAGTCAAATAGGAAAATAGTTTGTCAATGATGCAAGAAGACAATAGAGTCATTTTTCAGCTAAAGTCA
This sequence comes from Sinocyclocheilus grahami, assembly GCF_001515645.1. Taxonomy (NCBI): domain Eukaryota; kingdom Metazoa; phylum Chordata; class Actinopteri; order Cypriniformes; family Cyprinidae; genus Sinocyclocheilus; species Sinocyclocheilus grahami. The sequence continues at coordinate 574,318 of NW_015505821.1, forward strand.
GTTCATTGGTGATTCAGTGATGTCATCATCCAGTTCAGTTCTGTCTGTGCAATCAGTCAAGCGTCCCCAACTAAGCAAGTCAAAGGAGACAGTGGCAAGGAACCAAAACTCCATCGGTGACAGAAATGGAGAAAAAACCTTCCCAGGCTCAGTCGGGGGGCCAGTTCTCTCTGGCCAGACGAAACCAGCATGGCGTGGTTTAATTCCAGGCTGCAACACAGGTGCAGAGGACTTACTTGTCTGGTTCCCGTGGTCTTGTGCAGATGGTCGTCAAGGTGACGAGATCTTCACAAGGGATCTGTCTCTGGGGCGCATGTAGTTGACGTGGTCTCCGCTGACATTCAGGGCAGAACACAACAGAACAGAAACGTGACAATATCATCTGGAAACATAGTAGTGCATTTGTTTTATAGTCTTCCATTCCCCACCATAGAAGTTCACCCATTATGTATTATTATTATTATTATTATTATTAACAAATAAATCTTCATCTTTTTTGAATAGTTGACTTACAGTAACATGGATTTGTGGCCAAAATATTTTAAAAACATTCTTTCATATTAATACATAACAAGGAATTGTAGTCTTGTGCATTTCCAAGATATTTAAGTAATTTAAATAATTTGTCTATATTTATAACATTATTATTATTATTATTATTATTATTATTATATTATTATTATTATCTTAATATAATAATAATAATAAAAACACTGCTGCTTAAGGAATGCAATTTTTATGTAACGCTCCCTAAACACTTTTTACATAATATCCTTCCATTATTACATACACCATAGAAGTTCACCCATTATGGCTTCCACTTCCGAGAAAACTGGGAATATAAAAAGGGTCCATTTAATAACAGGTTTTTTTGCAACTTGTTCAGTTTGCTTAAATTTGAATGATCTAAGACAAAACAGTTGTTGAATATTCTATTTGAAATTGTAAAATGGTATTGGCTGGATAATGGCTTTGCATTGAGAGAGTAATTGTTGACATTTTGTGTGTGTGTGTGTTTTTAAGCAAGTGAAGAAGGGGACTTGTTAATGTTTAATGTTCTGTTCTAGTGTTAGTGTTTTCACACTTTTTGCACTGTTCTCTTAACTAGCTTATTTGCAGACATTTTAGTTCAATCATGAATATTGTAGACAGTGGTAACAGAGACTACACAACACATAGCAGAGAGTGCAAGAGTGCAGGTCTTTGTCGCAGAAGTTCACCTCTATTTCATGTGAACTCCATTTAACATTAACAGCTAAATGTGTATAATACATAATCAGCTTTCATACGGTTTGTGTAGAATAAGAAGTTGAGGATGATGTTCTAGTGTTAGTGTTTTCACACTTTTTGCACTGTTCTCTTAACTAGCTTATTTGCAGACATTTTGGTTCAATCATGAATATTGTAGACAGTGGTAACAGAGACTACACAACACATAGCAGAGAGTGCAAGAGTGCAGGTCTTTGTCGCAGAAGTTCACCTCTATTTCATGTGAACTCCATTTAACATTAACAGCTAAATGTGTATAATACATAATCAGCTTTCATACGGTTTGTGTAGAATAAGAAGTTGAGGATGTTTTGAAATGTTTCTTGCGTAAGCAGAAGTAATTTCTCTCTCTCTCTCTAAAATGATCTGGCTGTGGGGTTGACCACTTAATTTTAACTGTGGTAGGAGGACAGTTACATGCCATTTCGGAGTATAAAAACAGATGGTCAGACGTCAGACGCTCCACCTGGTCAAGTCTGGTGAACAGGTAAAACAGATAATGTATCCCTATATTTTCATATACAGGTACTGTAATGCAGCAGTGTTATCAACTGCAGGCTGGAGATATTCAAAATATTTCTTATGAGTAATCATCTAAACATTTAAAGAAATTTAATTCAATTTTTTTTTTCATAAATTGACAGGAGATTTTGACACTGAAGTCATATTTTCGTGTCACTTATAAGTGCAGTATAGATGGTAGCCTGTATTCTTGTTTATAATGGTTAATGGTGTATCATTCGAAAAGGTACGGTATTCCACACATGTTATATGGCAACAAACCTTTTTTTATGAAAAATATCAGACATAAAAAAGTCTACATTGCATTGTAGAAAATGCTCTTTTGAGAATTTTTGCCATTCAAAGAGGAACATGAGCAGTTTGAGGAAATTGAGCAATGGGTTTCGTTTAGCTTGTGTCTTTTTCCACCGTCAGTTTCAATGCACTGGTTATGACATTGAACTCTTTTACTCTTTTTCTGGGTTCCTCTGTCGTGAATACATTTTTTTTTTTCTGACTGATAAAGCAGGGATATATATAGTGTTTGGTTGTGACATTCTGAAGAGTTATCCATACCATGCCAGTGTTGTTGTTTTTTTATGATTATGTTCAGCTTTTTGGTGGCCTACACTATAGATTAGCTTGTGTCTTTTTCCACCGTCAGTTTCAATGCACTGGTTATGACATTGAACTCTTTTACTCTTTTTCTGGGTTCCTCTGTCGTGAATACATTTTTTTTTTCTGACTGATAAAGCAGGGATATATATAGTGTTTGGTTGTGACATTCTGAAGAGTTATCCATACCATGCCAGTGTTGTTGTTTTTTTATGATTATGTTCAGCTTTTTGGTGGCCTACACTATAGTGCAGTTCTTCAATTCCTAATTCTAACCCTTATAAGGAATTTATCTCAGGTGCATCCTATTTCTCTGGATCATATTTGATATGTTTCTACTGGAGTCCATATGGCAAATGTAATTAATTTGCCATTATTTGTAAAGACACAACTGTCTATGGTCTAACAGCTAGAAGTACATATCGGATCAAAAACCAAATCACGAGGAACTGACTGCAAAGCTCAGAGACAGAACTGTATTGATCTGAGGAAGGCTACAAAAGATCTACTACATTAAAGACTCCCAAAAGCACAGTGTCCTCCATATTTCTAAAATGGAAAATGTTTGGAACGACCAGGACCCTAGAGCTACTCATCCGGCCAAACTGAGCAAAAGGGTGAGAAGGGCCTTGGTAAGAGAAATAACCAAAAGCCGATGTGTGGAAATGGGAGAAATTGTGTGTAGATTGCAGACAATTATCACTGCAACAGACCAAAGATCTGGGCTTTGTAGCAGAATTGCTAGAGGGAAGCCTTGATGAAGACACATGAAGCTTGCTTTCCAAAAAAGCTGAATTTCCAAAAAAAGCACCCAAAGACTCTCAGACTGTGACAAACACGATTCTCTGGTCTGTCCGGCACTGCTCACTCAATACCTGGTCGTGGTAGAAGGAAAACAGAAGGAAAAAAAGAGAAAGCAGGCACCGGACGTTTGATGTCAGTTTGACGTTGACTTAACATTGGATTTTGGTTACACAACCTAAAAACAACAAAATATCAACGTCAGCTGACGTCGGTATTGGACATCAATTTAACATTGACATTAGATGTTGAATTTACATTGAATTTTGGTCACCCAATCTCACAACCAAAATTTAACCAAATATCAACGTCTCATGACGTTGGAGGGTTGCTCAGACCTCCATGTGCTAGCCAGCTGTACCCTTACTACTGTACCGGGATGAAATCCTCAGAGCCATTGTCAGACCTCACCCTGGTGCAGTGAGGCCTGGGTTTCTCCTGGTGCATGACAATGCCCGGCCTCATATGGCCAGTGTGTTCAGACAGTTTCTATATGATGAAGGCATTGATGACATTGACTGGCCCTCACGTTCCCCAGATCTGAATCCAATTGAGAACGTCTGGGATATTATTTATTGGGGCATCCAAAGACGAAAAGTAGCACCACAGATTGTCCAGGTGCTCACTAATGCCCTGATCCAGGTCCAGCAGGAGATCCCACAGGACACTATCAGGAGCATGTGGGTTGATGATTTTGGTTTCCATTGACCATTGTCACATTATTATATTTTCAACAAATTTCACAATGCATATAACTAAAGATTTTAAACTTGAATATTTCATCCATCGAGATTCAATGTGTGATTTAAGTGTTCCCTTATTTTTATTATTTTTTTGAACAGTGTAGCAAATTAGCTCAAAAGGGAAATGTATATAAATAATTATAATTAATTACAATTATTTAAATCAGCTGCCAGTAGTAACTGTAGCAGAATTAATATTACCATCAACTAATCTGTTCGCCCAGCAAACATTCAGTGTAATTTCATATCAACTCATAAATTACATTTTTGTGGCCACAGAAAATAACTTTCGTACAGTACTAGTGTGTGTTAGAATGTGTACAAGATCAGATCGTTAAAGGGACATTATCCACAAACAGTGACAGAATCAGAAACTTGTGTAATTTGTGCACAAATGTTTTATTAACTAAACACTATAAGTCAAGTCAAGTCACCTTTATTTATATAGCGCTTTTAACAATACAGATTGTGTCAAAGCAACTGTACAACATTAATTAGGAAAATAGTGTGTCAATAATGCAAAGTGACAATAGTAAACACTAATTTTTCAGTTAAAGGCAGTTCATCATTGAATTCAGTGATGTCATCATTCAGCTCAGTTCAGTTAAAATAGCATCTTTGCAATCATTTGCAATCAAGTCAACGATATCGCTGGAAATGAAGTGTCCCCAACTAAGCAAGCCAGAGGCGACAGCGGCAAGGAACCAAAACTCCATTGGTGACAGAATGGAGAAAAAACCTTGGGAGAAACCAGGCTCAGTCGGGTGGCCAGACGAAACCAGCAGTTCAATTCTCATTGTGCAGAGGACTCAACTGGTTCCTGTGGTCTTGTCCCGATGGCCGTCTGAGACAAGGTCTTTACTGGGGATCTGTATCTGGGGCTTATCTAGTTGTCCTGGTCTCTGCTGACTTTCAGGGCTGTAGAGGTCCTCTCTAGGTGCTGATCCACCATCTGGTCTGAATACGTACTGGATCCGGGTGACTGCAGTGACAATCTGATCTGGATACAGACTGGATCTGGTGGCTACGGTGACCTCGGAATAAAAGGGAAACAGACTAATATTAGCATAGATGCCATTCTTCTAGATTTTGACATTCTAGGTATTATCAAATTGCTAGAGTTTTGAGAACGCAGCGGACGTGGAGGATTATAATGTAACAAGAACTTGTTCAAATACTGAGGTGCTAAACCATTCAGGGCTTTATAAGTAATAAGCAAGATTTTAAAATCTATACAATGTTTAATAGGTAGCCAGTGCAGTGTTGACAGAACCGGGCTAATATGGTCATACTTCCTGGTTCTAGTAAGAACTATAGCTGCTGCATTTTGGACCAGCTGGAGTTTGTTTATTAAGCGTGCAGAACAACCACCCAATAAAGCATTACAATAATCTAACCTTGAGGTCATAAACGCATGGATTAACATTTCTGCATTTGACATTGAGAGCATAGGTCGTAATTTAGATATATTTTTGAGATGGAAAAATGCAGATTTACAAATGCTAGAAACGTGGCTTTCTAAGGAAAGATTGCTATCATATAGCACACCTAGGTTCCTAACTGCAGTCTAAACGAACATACCATCACACATACAGGAAGGGCAAATGATATTTGAGATTAGAGAAACAGGAAATGGAGCTATGAAAAGCAGTCAGTTAACCACCTGAGTGAAACCAGGTGAAACTTCTATGGAGGTTACACATCCAGGGAGTCAGTGAGCCAATGGTAACAATGGTCTTCTAGCAGGGTGTTTTGCATATTAGAGTGTGCTGGATAATTTGACCAGTGTTGTTTGTTATTACTGTGATCTCATGTCAATGACAAGTTGCTGGAGATGAGAGGTCCTTGCCATGTCCATTTTGATTTCATATGGTGCTTTTCCACTGCATGGTACGGCTCGGCTCGACTCAGTTTGAGTTTCAACTGCAGTTTAGTACCGCTTTAGAGTGGGCGGGATTATAGATTTTAGATTATAGATTATATTATGTCGTTATAGTTGCGCCGCCTCTACTGCCGTGACCTCCTGAAAAACATTTTCATTTTGTGTCATCCCATCAAGCTCTTGCTGGATCCGCTCCTCGGCTATCAACGAGAGGAACATCTGTACGTCCTCAATAGACCACAAATCAACCATTATTTTGTTGTTTAAAAAAAGGTGCGAAAACTGTTGCATTCATTCAAAAAAAGTTTGATCCTCGCTGGCTGTGCTGATTTAATATAGCGGGTGTTGTGTCTCGTGTTCAATGGTGCAGGTAGTGGCGATTCTCTCCGGCAAATTAGTGTTCAGCAGGGTTTACCCGTCACATTTTGGTAACAGTACGGCTCGCTTGGAACCTCAGCCGAGGTGGTACTGAAAAAAGTACCAGGTACCAGGTACTGTACACAGTGGAAAACCCCCCAAAAGTGAGCCGTGCCGTACCGTACCATGCTGTACCATGCAGTGGAAAAGCACCAATAGTGACCTTAAGGTCAGGATTAGGGATTAGGTTCAGGGTTAATTACAATAACTGTAATTACAATAACTGATAATACAGGGTGACCACAAGTCCTCTTTTCCCCTGACATGTCCTCTTTTTGGACCTAAAAAAATGTCCTGCCGGGATTACTTAATCGCCCAAAATGATTTGTCTGTTTTCTTAATCTCGCTCCTGCTGAATCTCTTACCATTGCCGCCTGCTCCCGCAACATGTGTTTCGCTCCCGCGATTTTCGTGTCCACTTCTTTAAACATTCTAATATTGTATATAATTTTGGCGTTTCAGGGAGCCGCTCTCACGGATGCGGTGTATTTACTGTAAATCTTTTTTGAATGAGCGTTCATGCTGTTCACTTCACTTTCGGTTTCACGATCACACGCACTCTGTGTGAAGGGAGCACATCTTACAAGATCAGATATTTGTCAATGAGCTCAGGATCTGTTGAGCAGCAAATACTCCAGCATGGTCTTGTCAGTCATCTCTCCTTATTCTCAACCTGAGATCAATCAAATCTGACTCCGGCAACTCTTCTTGGATGCAGGGTTGCCAAGTCCAAATTTTTCCCCCCACAGAATTGGGCTACTTTTAAACTGTTGCCATGGGTTGATTTTCCCAAGTGGGTTAAAGGTTTGAAATATTGCATAAATGACATTTTGCATTCTACCTATGATAAAACTTTCATGGACTTTTACATCAACTGTTCCCTCCTGGTGGAATGACCTGCCCAGCTCAATCCAAGCAGCTGAGTCCTTAATCGTTTTCAAGAAACAGCTGAAAACACATCTCTTTCATCTTCATTTGTCCCTCTAACTCTAGCTCTAACACTCTCTGTTATAATGCTAATTTTAGTTTTTTTTTATTTTAAAAATGTGACACTAGCATTTGCACTCTATTCTATTTCTATTCTACTGGTTTTATTTAAAAAGAAAAAAAGAGCCTTTAACACTAACATTCTCTATTCTTTTTCTGTTCTATTGACTTATTTTATTTTTATTTAAAAATGACCCTCTAACACTAGCATTCCCTATTCTTTTTCTATACTGTGTACTTGTTTTCTTTTTATTTATTATAAAAACAAAACAAGCAAACAAACACACAAAAAACCTTGCTACGTATACTTTTAAAGAAACAGCTGAAAACACATCTCTTTCATCTTCATTTGTCCCTCTAACTCTAGCTCTAACACTCTCTGTTATAATGCTAATTTTAATTTTATCTGCTTGATTTTATCTGCTTGTTTTTTTTTTATTTTAAAAATGTGACACTAGCATTTGCACTCTATTCTATTTCTATTCTACTGGTTTTATTTAAAAAGAAAAAAAGAGCCTTTAACACTAACATTCTCTATTATTTTTCTGTTCTATTGACTTATTTTATTTTTATTTAAAAATGACCCTCTAACACTAGCATTCCCTATTCTTTTTCTATACTGTGTACTTGTTTTCTTTTTATTTATTATAAAAACAAAACAAGCAAACAAACATCAAAAAACCTTGCTACGTATACTTTTAGGCGAACCCCCCTCCCACCCCCCCAACGGTCCTCTTTTTGGAAAACTAAAATATAAGATATAAGATATGGTCACCCTAGGTAATTAGTACATAATATGCACAATGTAGAACAGGACTGTAAAATAAAGTGCTATGAAGGGACCTGACTGAAACAGACCCTAATAATAATTTGACTGTGTCTGCTTTGGTCTCTTACCAGGCCTCCTTTCCCATTTCCCTGGCTCCTTGTATGGCTTCTGATGAGTACAATCCGGTAATTCTTGTGAACCTATTGTACATTAAGTTATTTTTGTCTGCATTGTGAAAGTGTGAAATCATAATAATGAGACATGGTGTGGTCATGATAATACCAGCATATTTCATCTATTTGTCTTCAGGTGTCCCTCAGACAGAAGTCAAAGAAGAAGAATTTTAGAGGTTTGTATCACATAACATAAACCACACAAGGTATGGTCATATGTGTCATCATTTCTGTTTTATTGTTGTATTTGTACATTTGTTCTTATAGGAAGTCCAAGAATGAGCAGAAGGAGAGTTTCAGTGAAAGATTTGGACCCAGTGGACCATCAGGGCTGGCTTTATAGGAAGAAAGAGGGGAAGGGATTTCTGGGTATTAAGTGGAAAAAGTATTGGTTCGTGCTAAAGAAAACCTCTCTGTACTGGTACACAAATCAAGTGGTGAGTCATCTGAATTCTGAATTCAGTTTCATTATATGTGTCTTCCTCTTTTCACGCTGTTTTCCCTATTATTGAATATCATTTATAAAGGTTAGCACAGCATCATATACATATATACAGTATGTACAACTTTAGTGTTTTTGTGTTTTTCCAGGCTGAAAAAGCAGAAGGCTTTATAAATTTGACTGATTTTGTAATTGACCGGGCGATGGAATGTAAGAAAAAATAGTAAGTGTCATTTTCATACCTGTTAATTCTTTACAAAGTACAAAGTTGTTTGTTTTCCAAATGCAAGGGCCTTGAAGCGGAATATACTCATCATCATGATAATTACAAATATTTTTCAACTGAACAATCCTTCACACTCTTTTTGTTTCTCACAGTGCGATCAAAGCTTGCCACCACAAAGTCATGATGTTTCACTTTGCAGCAGACAGCAATGAGGACATGAACTTGTAAGCCAATTGACATCTCATTCTGACAAAGCAAAAAAAAAAACAATCTGTTTAACAATATCCATAGTTGTATTTACAGTAGTCACAGTAGTGGTTTGTATAAACTGTTGATATAGATTGTTAACGCATTCAGTTGCTTTTAAGAAATAATATGTGTAATTATTGGATTTGCCTATTTGTGTGGATGTCTCACAAATATGTGGTGCAAGTGGCTCTACTCCAAGTCTCTTCCGATGACAGAGGTTTTCACTCTCTCTCAAGGTTCGCCCAGATGCCCTGCTGAGAAAATTTATTTCAGTTGCTTATACACACGTCTTGTTCTATAGGTCATTACCCAAAGTTCATGACGTTAAGTGAGGGTCGGAACATAAATTACCTGGTAAATTGAGAGTTTTTCATTTGGGCTCAGCCCCTGTTTCCCCTTGGTGGTTCGGTCCTCAGATTTGGAGGTCCTGAGCCTCGTCCCCACTGCTTCACACTAGTTTTCAAACCATTTCAGTAAGTCTTGATTGTCCATTGATTGACATTTTTCCAACTGGATGGATTCTCCTTTTTTCAGAACTCTGGCATAGGCTTTTGCAGGTAGGGTAGGCTGAGAAGTGTGATCCCTTGATAATTAGAACACACCCTTCAGTTCCATTTTTTTATATTTTGGACAGGTCCCACTCTAATTATATGTCTCCAGCCTCCCTCAGGATGAAGGAATAGCTCCTCCAGAGGTGGGAGTTAAATATTTACCGGTCAGGGTCCTCTGCCAAATGTTCCCTGTTCACTCGCAAAAGGTGTTTCCCAGGTCAGTCAGTCATCTTATCCAACTCACCACCAGGTGGTGATCAGTTGACAACACTTTCCAGAGAGCCATCCAGGGTCTCTAAGAAGGTCAGATACTCTGAAATGTGCATAAGCACAGAACACATTGAGAGTCAGAGTCTTCTCTCTGTGACACAAAGTCACACTGAGCCGACCCTCTCGGGCTAAACTAGGCTAAACTCCAAAAATGTTGCACCAAGTCGGGATTTGTTTCTCAACCTGGATGACTCCAGAGAAGGACAGAGTCCAAACACAGTATCAAAAGGTATCGCATTATCCTGTGTGTGTGGGATTCCCCTGGAAGATGGCCCGACAAGGTCCCACATTATTCTTTCGAGCCCAACTGGGCCCCATTCACATAGGGCCCCCGTATCCCTCTCTCTTCCTTTGTCTGGCCTTTTACCTGGGACCAATTTTGCAGTCAATTGTCAATTGCAGAGGGAGACTCTACCAGGAGCTGGTAGCTATGGACAACACAACTCCCAGGGAGTTCTTGTTTGTACAAATGGCAAACATAGTTGATATTTAATACTTAGATTTTTGATTATAATGAAAGGTGATGTAAGCGGTTACTATGTCATTACTACAAAAGCTATGATAAATATCAATGAAATATGTGTCATGAGAAATCAAATTGGTTTCTGACAGTTCAAGACTCAAAACTGCAAAGAGCAGCATGTATGATTGTTTCTGACATTTTGCACATCTGGATTTACTGACATTGAGTTGACTGACATATCTTTGTGGTTTCTTTAGAGAATGCATGTGATTGAATATAGCAGATGGAAACTTAAAATTTAATAAATACATTTAATCAATAAAGAATGGTGCTCGACAGTAACCAAGTGTATAAAAGCATTAATTTTGACAGTCATTATGTTTAATTGTTGGTAATGTGTTCTAATGTTTTGTGATTTCAGATGGCTGAATAAACTTGGTCTGGCATCTATTCAGTATGAACCCACAGAGGCTCATACAGCTGGTAAGTTGTGTGAGTTAGTGTACTAGTGTTACAAGTATTCGTTACAATATTCATCTATTTACATTTATTTATTGCATTTTTGTTTTTCTAATGCACAGAATGCTACAGTGAGGCCAGTGATCACGAGGAGTCCACTGACACGCCTCCACCGCCATATTCTGAGCACCACACCCAAGCTGTAGCAAATGCCAGTGGTCTATCGGCCACTGTGCATCAGGCAAGTTCACAGATGCATAGTGTATGTGGCCTTGTCCTCATGCCAAAGGCCTGTCCATATATTATTTGGAAACCTCAAGTTTCGGACTGTTTTTACATTGGTTGCATTCACACAGCAGCAGAATATGATTGTCAGTTGTGTTTAAAGTGGTAAATAGGACTGTTTACACACAGCTTGGTTGTAAAAGAGCGTGACAACTGTGTTCTATCACTAAACTGACTCCTTTAAATTTTCAGGATGCACAACATCATTTTGAGAGCATGTTTAGTAAACAGTAATCTGTTTTTTTGTACTAGTGGTCTGTCATTTCATAAAGCATCGTAGCTGTCAATGAGGTTAATGGTGTAATTCATACCTATTTTGAGAATTAAAAGGGGGCTTTATAAAACAAAGCCTAGAACAGGGGTTCTCAACTCTGGCCCTCAAGATCCGCTTTCCTAGAGAGTCTAGCTCCAACCTTGATCAAACTCACCTGCCTGTAAATTTCTAGTTATCTTAAATACCTTGGTTAGCTTGTTCAGGTGTTTTTGATTAGGGAACTATGTTGGAAATTTTTTATACATTTGCCACCAGACATATTATAACAGAGTATGCCATTATCCCTCCCTCACTCAGTGGTATCTTCTCCATTTAGGGAAGCCTTCCTCCTCCATATTCCTCCCCTGTTCCTAGTGAAGCCACTGGAACCCTCTCCTCCCCCGTCAGTACAATGACCTCCCACAGCTCTGTCTCATCTCTGGCCAAGCATAGACGGTCTTGGCTAGACCTTGTCTCCCAGGCAACCCCTACTGCTGGTGAAACTGTGGTCTGCTCTGCTGTGGTCCATACAATGAGCACCTCAATAAAGGAAACCTCACAACATCATGAAGCCACAGCTCAATCTCAAGACCCCCTTGGATGCTCATCTAGCACATCACCTATGGCAATATCCACAGAGCCAGAGGAACCAGAAACACAGCTGATCTCAACTGACACCAGACAAGAAAGTAAGCAAGTTGGGGGGCCATTTTAACATCCGATTTATGCATAGGGAATTACATTGTTCAGCCAGGTTCAGGTTTGATTGCTTAGGTTAAACATCAGTCTTGCTATAAAATGTATAATTTTTTAATAGTTCTAGATGGACAGGAAGGAACTGATGATGAGATGGAAAGATTGTACTTACATTTGAAAAGAGCGAGTTTGTCTCCAATGGGTGAGCGGAAGCCATCATCAAAATGGGAATTACGAGCCTCATTTATAAAGCGTTCCAAAAACCAGACACTCAATGAGAAGATACATCTCATCAGAACCCTCAACAGCACTCTAAAGGTTAGACGTTCAGATGAACCTTTTCTAACATATGAAAAAAATAATTGTCTTACAATTTGATCTCAGTATTTATTTATCATATCATGAAAACCAAATGCACTCACAAGTACTGTTGATTAAAAAATATACCCACTAGTGTTGTCACAAATTTGTAGCCAATATCTACCAGCTAAATTATGACAATACCACTCAAGTTATTTGGATGTCTTGTTTCTTACACAAGAGGCTGAATGTCATGACTATTCTGTTGTTTTGTTAATTCTTCACAGTTTACACTTAGATATCAAAGCACTATTACTTTGAATATTATCATATTTTAAAAAAACACTTCAGTCATGACAATTCTTCTGCACAAATATACATACAGAAACTCATCATATGCAGGCAAATTGTGTGCCAAATGACAAGGAGGTTCTCAGAAAATGTCTCGGGTTTTGCATGTAACCATGGTTCTGGGAGATGGACCGAGACACTGCGTCCTCTAGTGGACACTATGGGGAATGCCATCAGCATGACCGGTGTCTGAAGCACATGCAAAAACACTCCAATCCACTGGACCGTGCAGCCCCTGACGTCATTAGCGGCACACCCGAAGTATAAGAGGGTTCCCCTTCAAGGGAACTCGCACTGTGTCCTCTACTGGACACTATAGGGAATGAAATACCCACTATGCCATGCCTCGGTGCATTGCCTGTCCACCTGGTGAGAGAGACCAAAAGTAGTGGCAAACATACACTGATTAAAAAGGGGGGGGGGGGGCACACCAATGACACCCAGACAGCTAAAATAACTTGGGGGAGATGGGGAACCCAACCAACACTAATATTTAAGGTGGGACATCCCATTCAGCCAAGTTGGGAACACAACTGTCCTCAAACAGCTATGTTCCTAAAGGCAATGAGCCATCTACTTGAAACCCTAATGCAGGGTAGACAGACCAAAGCATGTGGGATTGCGGGGGACCGCCTACTTGAAAATACCCTGAAATCAGGAGAGGTAGCCTAACATATCAAAAAGGAACCTCAGGGGGACGGCCTACTTAAAGCCCTAGAAAGCGGGGAGGCAGCCCAACCCTCCTACCAGAAATATTAGGTAGGGAAAGAGCTTACAACTCATGGGGGAGATCTTATCAGAGGAAACGAGCCTCAGCCGGTACTAGAGGTCTACACGGGTCCAAAAATTCGTACCCGAACCCGTAAATGTGCTGCACTGAACCGACCCAGATACGTCTATTATTTTGAAAGTTGGACCCGGGCCCGTGCAGAACAGAGAAATGTCAAAAATGTACTACCCGGAACTGACGCGAACCGTCAATTATTTGAAAGATGGACCCGAACCCGGCTGGTAAGACACAGACCCGTCTCGACTCGATCGGCACATATTCCACAGCAAATTGCTATTAACAAGTTGATAAACAAGTTGCGAAAATTAAACTTTTTGTCTTACCTAATGTAAGAAGCCTTCTCCCTTGTACCTGACTGTGATGCACACAATCCTCCTTGCCAAGAAAGTTCCATCTGTGTTATTTCTCTCTTGCCAATTGAAATGCGTAATCCACTCATTATTCCAGTTTCAAAAGTCCACTTACTGTCACGGTGACGGATGACAAATGCGACATTGCAGTTTTGCATTTTTTTGTATCTCGAGTCAACTTGCATAATAAATTAGACTGTTTGCCCATTTGGATTATAATAACGATTGCTCGTCTAGTGCCATGGCTGCTGACGTTAGCTTTACTTATTTGCTATCATCTCTGTGCTCTCTGAGCCGAGTCTGAGTAAAACATTTTTGATATAACAACAAGACGGTTCATTCATAATATTATTTTAAAAATAATCAATAATAATTCACATCACTCATGAGAAGGTATCCATTATCACCGTGCGTGTGCATTAACTCCGCCCACCCTGCTTCTGATGATGTCGCTCGTGTTTTTTTTGTTTTTTTTCACCTTATTTCAAATTACCGACTCACACTTTTCTCATCCTAATTTTACAAGTTGAAAGTTACAAAACAACACGCTCATAGCGCTGACTGACTCTGATAACGGCCGGGTGTTCTCCGAGTCCGATCGACTCGGGTATTACACACAATGTTAAACAGACCCGGGACCCGAAGTAATAGATTGGGACCCGACCCGGACCCGGCTGACCATTTAAAATATAGCCCCGAACCCGTATAGATCCCGGGTTGGGTCCCGGGTCCTCGGGTCTCGGGTCCTCCGTGTAGACCTCTAGCCGGTACCTCTTTTACTTTCTTTTTTTAAAAGAAATTGGACCTATGGTGGACCGTCTACTTAAAAACATCTAATTATAAAGTAAATAGCCCAAACCAAAGAGCAGCTCGTCAAAGTGAAACTATCCTCAGACATTTACCATCTCTGAAGAGGCTGCTTTGTGTGGACCGCTTACTACCCTATGATACAGGGGAGGCAGCCCGAACTAGAAGACCATACGAGAGCTCAATCCAAGGAACCAAAAGAGAGGGACCACCCACTTAAAGCCCCTAGTAACAGGGAGAGGGGAACAGTTCTTAAACAAGTGCATCTTTAATAAACTTCCACTTAAGAGAGGTAGCAAGAGGGGCTTGAATGCAAACATTCTACTCCTCTACTATGTCAGGAACCATAGCAGATATCATTTCTGTCATTTCTGTTTTTTGTTTGCATCAAAGAAGTCTTTTAAATGTGTGGTCACACGTTCTACGCTGTACACACATCAATGCCATGTCCTACATCAGTGCCACATCAAGAAGTTTTGTTTATTTTGTTTTAGAGATAAACTGTTTCAGCAGTTTAATTTGTTTTTTAAGAATTTGTGTGCACTCTAAATGAACCCATATCCCTCTAAAGTGAACAGATTGTGAAGGTATTGAGATTTTGCAGATCTCGTGGGAGTCAATGCAAAATGCAAATCTCGCGGGATCCGGTGGGTTTTTTCATTGCAGCAAAAGTGGGCACTCAAAAATGTAACGAATGATGGAGTCAACAAATGAAGTAGAGAAGAAAATTAAAGCAGGTATTTTCTTTACAAAACCAAAACAAGTCCAACATTTGGAAACAATGGAATTAAAATTGAGAGTGGGGCACAACACTTTTTGGCTTTCTTGTTTTGTGTAAGAAAAATATGTTTAGTTTATATATAAAATATTAATATTTATATATAATATAAATTATATTTGAATATATATATATATATATATATATATACATAAAATATATACACAGTACACACCCATATATTGCGTAAACAAAAACTTTTATTTTGGATGTGATTAATTGCGATTAATCATTTGACAGCACTAATAAATATAATAGCATGGAGATTTGAAAAGACAAAGCTTTTTTTGTATATTTCAGCACAAACACATCGCTAGACACATCAAGTGAACACATCAAGTTAAGATTTATAATTAATATTCGGCTGAAATGTTGCAAGGATATGTAACAGAACAATGTGTTTAAAGAGCATAAAAAATTATATCAAAAAGATATGGGTCTTGCCTGTTGTTGATTAATACAAGCGGTGACGTTCTACAATGATGTATGTTGACGTTGTACGTAGTTATATCACCAGAAATTGAGTGATCATCACTGACCCAATGTGTAATGAGCCAGGATCCTTATCAGTGCCAGGATTCGTGTACACGATATACTGATTCAGAGCTCAGAAGCTGTCACACTCTCACATCTAGACTTGTGCCGGTATTCGGTAATGCGATATATCACGGTGATGAATATGCACGATATTGTTATCGTGGGCACTTCTAAATACCGTGAATAATTATATATTACAAATTATTTAGAATTTTGAATGCGTTTTAAGAATATTTTTCCCATCAACTGGTCAAAATGCACAACACCGCTGTACTCTGATGTAAACAAGCGCGGACGAGAAGCACATGGCGGAACATGTGAGAGATGCTCTGGATGAAAGCCCACTTTCACTCTCTGACAGCAGATGGTGCTAAACTGCAGAAATAATAATAATAATAATAATAATAATAATAATAATAATAATAATAATAATAATAATAATAATAATAATAATAATAATAATAATAATAATAATAATAATAATAATAATAATAATAATAATAATAATAATAATAATAATAATAATAATAATAATAATAATAATAATAATAATAATAATAATAATAATAATAATAATAATAATAATAATAATTCATTTAAATGCAACCGTTACCCCAGAAACCCTGTAAACAAAGCAGCTGCACTACTTTCTGTTTCTGAAAGGTGTTTAAATGATTTAAACAGTCATTCAGATTTGTGTATTTGCTATGATGTTCATCACAGAGCCAAATACTTAAATATTTAGACTTAATTTGCTATTTATTTTCAATCTATTTTACATTTTAATCTGGACTACAACATGCCTTCGATATTGTTTGAAAGTGTTTTGATTCTTTATTGTTCGGTCAGACTTTACATTAGGGCTTCATTAGTTAACATTATTTAATTCATTAGTTAACAAACTGCCAATGAAAAATTCTTCTGAACATTCATTAATCTTAGGTAATTACAATATTTAATAACACGTTGTTAAAATTGAAACTTGCAACTGTGTTATTTAATGAGCTAACATGAACTAAGACTTGTATTTTTTAAACAAAGATTAATAACTTCTGTAGCAAATGTAGCTATTGCTCATTGTGAATGTTAATGCATTAACTAAGGTTAACTAATGAGGTCTTATTGTAAAGTGATACCTATTGGTCTTTATAGTTGTTTTGCACTTTAATCTGTGTAAAACTTTTAACTTTATAAATTTTTCTGTATTGCTTTATTGCATTTAAATGTTCAGTTATTTTTGTTATAAGAAAAAAGTTATTAAACCTGTTATACTGTATTATGACAGCACTTTTTTTAAACTAAATTTCAATATTGTGATAATACCGTATACCGTGATAAAAGCATTAGCAATTAATCTTAACATGAGAATTTGATACCGGCATATCCCTACTCACATCACATGGACTTTTGCTTTCGTTTGCACAATTACTTGCTGCCTAATTTGTTGTCATAGTTACAGATTTGATTTTGGCATTTAATTCAGGTGTGTGTGTGTCTAATCATCCCTGTTTGCTATTATATTTAAGGTCATGTGTGTTAACCTTTAGTGTGTCGGGCCTCGTCTATGGTTACGTTGTGTTGCTTCACTCTTTAGTTCTTGGAGTTACCTGTGGCTGTTATTAAACTATATTTTGACCTCAAACATTCTTCTTCATGCGATTAATACTACACAACGGGTGACAGAAGACCAAACCAAACTAGTCTAGTGTATTTTGGTGGGGGTTTTTTTTGTTTTTTTTACTTTTTGAAATTTTTTTTTTTTGCACCATTGACAATCCTTCCTTTCTGTTAATATGCCTTGAACAAGGGAACCACTCCCTCTTGGAACACCTGGAGGATTTCCTCTATTTATTACATCTATTTATCACACCTTAACACCACCACAAAAGTGCAATTGTCCAGGGAGGGTCCTCAGGGGAGCTTCGAGTGTACAGCCGTTATTTGTCGCAAAGTGGTTTACTTCTGTTTATGCATTAGTGAATCAAGCCAGTAACAATGCAGTTGTAAAAGCTTTAAGATAGATAGATAGATAGATAGTTAGATAGATACATACATACATACACACACAGACATAGATTAGAAATCGGCTCTGTGCACAAGCGTACTGACGAACTTCCGCTGTTGCCAGAAGTCGTGATTCGCCTACTTATACTATGCCCTAAAAGTATGTACTCTTTTTGTGAAGATAAAGTACATACTTTTGAATATGTAGCAGAATAGTAGGCAAGGTTTGGGACATACTACTTCGTCATAACTGTGTCTTTAACAGACGCTCTGTTGCTTAGTTACATACAGTCATGACCAAAAGTTTTGGCAGTGACATAAATGTTGTGTTTTGCAAAGTTTGCTACCTCAGTATTTGTAGATAATTTTCCCACATGTTTCTATGGTATACTGAAAAATAATGATAAGCATATCATACATTTTAAAAGCTTTTATTGGCAAAACATTTTTTTTGAGATGAGATGGACAGTGGCAGTCCTGAAAGTGGAGAGCAGATCTCAAACTCCATCTCTGCAGCAAGAGAGGAGCCAGTGAGCCTGAATCTTGGGGTGGAAGCCTTGCATCCACTGCCTGCATTGACCACATCTCCAGCCCGACCACCAACCCAGACCCGCAAGACCCGGGCCGCCTTTTCTGAGGAGCAGATGAATGCTCTGATCCACCGGTTTAATATCCAGATATACCTCACGCCCACAGAGAAGACGCTTGCTGGAGCAACGGGTCTAATGTACAAACAGGTGAAAACGTGGTTTCAAAACCGTAGGATAAAACTCAAGAGGCATCAAAGAGACAGTAGTTGGATGACGGAGAGGTATGTCGTCAATGCCGTACCCAGCACACCAGTTCCTCACTCTCAGGTTCAAACTGAAACCCCTTGAGCAACCCAAGACCCCTACAGTAACCCTCAGGTGAGAGAGCCTGTGTTCAAGAGGAGTCCTCCACAAACGCTCTTCTACTCCAGCTACCCACAGCCACGCTCTCCTACCCAGGCCACCGCAAGACCCCCGGGAAACTGGCCTGTGCCCCCAGCTGTGATGCACTATGAGTTCCCCAGCCCTGCTAGCTACATGCAAGCCCGTGATGGCAGCAATGCGGCCAACAAAGAAGGCAGCCCTGCTCCATCCATGTCTAGTGCTGCCCAGGGGACAGCAAAAGGAATGACTTTGCTGTGAGTCCGGCTGCTTGTGTATATTCACGGTCAGCCCTGCAGCCTGGCCGTTCACTGTATTTGTAAATATATATATATTTTTTTGTTTTTGCAACAAACTGTTGGATCATTTTAAGGCAGTGATGTCATGGGTTGCCAGTTGGTGTCAAAGGAGACCAAAAACAAATGCCCACTCCCTTGGTTGAAAAGCAACCCCACACATGGACGGTCTCAGGATGCTTCACTGTTGGCACGTCACAGGACCCATGTTAGTGTTCACCTTTTCTTCTCCGAACAATCGATTTTCCAGATGTCCCAAACAGTCGGAAGGGAGCTTCATCAGAGAAAATAACTTTGCACTAGTCTTCTGCTGTCCAATCCTTGTACTTCCTGCAGAATTTTAGTCTGTCCTTGACAGATGTTCTTGCTGAGAAGTGGCTTCTTTGCTGCCCTTCTTGACACCAGGTCGTTGTCCAAAAGTCTTTGCCTCACTGTGCGTGCAGATGCTCTCACACCAACCTGCTGCCATTCCTGAGCAAGCTCTGCACTGGTGGTGACACGATTCTGTAGCTGACTCCTCAGGAGGAGACAGTCCTGGCACTTGCTGGACACTCGACCTGAAGACTTCTTCACTGCAGTTGAACCTCTCTCCTTGAAGTTTTTGATGATCTGGTAAATGGTTCTTTCAGGTGCAATATTCTTTGTAGCAATTTCCTTGCATGTGAGGCCACTTTGATGCAAAGCGATGATGGCTACATGTGTTTCTTTGGAGGTAACCATTGCTCACAAGAACACAATGATTGGAAGCGCTTCTTCCCTCATTTTATAGCAATCAGTCTGCTCTTAAAATCTAATTAGTATGATAGTGATTAACCTGACTAGTACTCATTCACACTTTCACATGTGCTGCTGATATGATTAGTCAATGTTAGCTGGTGAAATTGAAATTTTGAAACAGTGAAATTTGTTTTTTGTGAAAAAAAAATTTTCTGGACAATAAAGCTTTTAGCAATTATTTAAAATGCATCTGATCACTCTACACAATAATCTAGAAACAATGTGAATGAACACCACAACAGCTTAAGCTGCAAACTTTGCAAAAAACAAAATTTATGTCACTGCCAAAACTTTTGGCCATGACTGTACATCCTGTCACCATTTAAACGGCACTGTCAATCATCTTGTCAAAGTTAACATTATCCATATTTTGTTTAATTTAATTTCCTACTGCATTGGAGAGAAATGAAGAGGCACGTTGATCTGCCAGTCGCGGGTTTATCATGATGAGAACTCTGCTCATATGTTTGCATAATGATGCATTTAAAAGTTAATGACCAAACGTTTCATTATAAAGTTCACAGTGTTGCTGCAGATGAAATATAAGGCGGATAACATTAAATAAATATTTTTTTCAGCAGGTTAGATATTGGTTATTTATCACTCAAACCCCTTTCTCTACCTGTCTGTTGGTCTCGCATATCTGCCATTTTTTTCGTTTTTAACACTTTTCATGCGTGTATGTAGTTCTAATCGAATCCTTGTCCACCGTGCAATGAGTTGTGGGCAATGTTAGCAGTTAGAGTGTGTACGGATTTGCACTTCGAATTTCTACCGGAAGCAATAAACCATCCGGCTACCTTTGGAATACTAATTTCAATATACTACGATTTGGGACATACTAATTCTAATTTCGAATACTATTTAGGACAGATAGTATGCGAATTGGGACGCAGCATATGGAATACCCAAGATGTGTCACTCGTATAGTTTTGAATGGGGAACAATGCAACACTCAATATGGCCTCTCTATCCAACGAAGCCCCGCCTTCTGAGTAAAAGAGCCAATCGCTAATTGGTAAAGTCAGCACGTCACTGCAGCTACCGTTCGAAGTCCCTGTTGCTATAGAAACAGTCAGCGTTCTGAGACGTGAGCTCAGGACTGCGCACACGCACTGGCTGGTCTAGCCTGAAAAATAAGCTTTTTTTAACGCTATTTGAGCAAAAGAAACAACATTTATGAGACAGTTGTTGTCAGATTTCATTGGTGATTTCAAATATGAAATTTTATCTTAAGCATGGCGAACAGTTTTGGAGAATTTGATGTTTCCCCATTCTAAGAGATAGGAGCTGCGCTTGAATGTCCGAGAGGCGTTTCAATAGAGCTGTAGTCAAGTCCAGCTTTGTCGAGTCCAAGACAAGTGGATTCCATTGAGTTTATTAATGCAATGGCGAATCAAAGGCGTTCAGATGAGTCATCGCTGAAACGCCAGAGTTTTGTTGAGTGCTGAATTCTGCACTCTGGTGCCTAAATCCACCATCTCTGCAATTTCATAGCACGTTTCGGTGCCCATTGCTAAATAACATGTTCATACTGCAATGACAATGAAAATACGATTCATCTTTCAGCCCTATTTCTAACCTCATAAAAAGAGTCGGTAACACTTTACAATAAGGTGTCATTTGTTAACATTAGTTAATGTATTAACTAACATGAACAAACAATTAACAATATATTTATTACACTATTTATTTTTGTCTTTGTTAACATTATTTAATAAAAATACAGTTGTTCATTCATTGTTTGTTCATGTTCATAGTGCATTAATGTTAACAAACACAACTTGTCATTTGAATAATGCATTAGTGAATGCTGAAATTAAAGTTAGCTAATATTAATAAATGCTGTAGAAGGAAGTAGGTGTAGACGTTAATAAAACACAATCTAACAGGTAGAAAATTAAATTAGAAACGTCTAAACTTTTCAAAACGCAGCAAGCGCACCGCGGGTCATGTGACAAAAATCAACCAATCAGCTTCATCCTTTCCCGTAACAAAATTGAAAGCTAAGCCAAGACGGAGAAACAGCTGATCATAGCTGTGCAAGGATAGTCATTTTAAAAAAATTAATTTAGTAGCAGAGCTACCTCAAGGGATTTTTAGTGCTGCAAATCCATTTATCCTTTGCTGAAACTTCCGCGTCTTCATGGAGAGCGCAGGTCATAGTTGCTTAGCAACGGCAGACGCCACTGCAGCGCAAGCATAGAGCGCAGGCTACAGAGTGCTTTGGAAAGAAGGAGAAAGCGGTGCGCCTAGCGTTTTCCACGCGTTTTCAGGCGCGACATGCAAATGTGGTTTTGTTTTGAAGGAGAAAAAAAGCATATTGCTGGACTCGGTCGAGACCAACGAGAACATTTGGCGAGTCCAGTGACCAAGTCCGAGACAAGTCCGAGTGCAAACACCAACAAGTCCGAGACCATAGAAAACTGTCTCGAGTCTGGACTCGAGTACTACAGCCCTACGTTTCAAAGATGGCTGCCGAGTGACATGACTTGCCTTAAAGGGACTTTGATTGAGTCTAATGGGCTTCAGTATGTTTACATTTGAATTTTGACAGTTGGAGTTTGAATAGTCTTCACTCATTTGATCATTCCGTCAAGGTAACTATGGGATTTTTCAGTTTTGATTGACATTTTTTGGAAATCCATAAGTCTGAAGTTAGAAAAGATGCAGCAACCTGAGTCAGACCAGTCTGAAGATCTGACCTGAGTTTGTTAAGTCTAGCTTGAAAGCTCTAGGAGGAGTAGCGTATATAAATTTTTGTCTCAGAAAAAGAATAATAAGTTTAAATATAAATTTAGTAGGTTGGCTTTCTCAAGCCACCCTAATAAACACAACAAAGATGACAGCTTTGAGAAAACAAGCATCTGATCATAGCGATGTAGATATGTTCACAAGGTCTGCAGTTCAGAACTCCAGTCAAGTCAAGTCATGTAATTTATGTATCAATTTATACAATAGATTTCTTTAAAGCAAACATCTTTACAGTATTAAACATACACCATATCTGTATGAAAGTTCGTAAGGTGCAGTTCTTAAACTAGGTGACAACCGCTACAGATTGTCCAGGCAGAACAATAAATCACTTGGTCCATGTCCACAAAAAAAGATCCTTTACTGTTGTCTTTGATTCATACATCAGTATGGGTGTGGTTCTATAAATGAACAATGACTTCACCAGTTTGAAAGTTTTCAGATTCTCTTTGCCATTTTTGTCGTTGTTGCAGGTCTGGAAGGTAATGCTGTATGAAACATTTCAAGAAGTTTTCAATTAGAATCTGGCTGTGACGCCATCTCTTACGACTGAGCATTTCTGATTCTGGGTAGACAACTTGTGGTAATGCAGAAGTTGGACGTCCCATGAGGAGGGAATTAGGTGTCACAGGGTCTATATCTGTTATGTCTGAGGAAACATATCCCAATGGCCTGGAGTTTAATATGCCCTCCACTTCCACAAGTACCGTGATCAGTACTTCCTCTGGCACGGATTGAGAACCAAGGGAGGTGCACAGTGCAGTCTTGATAGACCTAATCTCTCTCTCCCACGATCCTCCAAAATGCGGTGCATTTGGTGGGTTTAGACGGAAATGAATCTGTTGAGAAGCCAGATGCTCTTTCAAGGTTGGGTGAAGTGTATTGAAGGCATTCTGAAGTTCTGTGGTACCTCCCTTGAAGTTTGTACCATGATCAGAAAGCACTTCATATGGTTTCCCTCTGCGAGCTATGAACCTTCTTAACGACATAAGAAAGGAGTCCGTGTCAATGCTCGATAGAAGTACAATATGAACCGCTTTGGTAGTAAGGCACTTGTACAGTATTCCCCAGCGTTTTTCACATCTGCGTCCAAACTTAACCTGGAAGGGACCAAAACAATCAATGCCTGTCGAAATAGAAAGCTGGACGAAACAGTCTAAGATTAGACTGGGGAAGATCTGCCATCATGGGGATTTTTGGCTTCCCTCGCCATTTCTTACATTCAAAGCAGCTGCGCTGGTGTTTTTTCACTGCCTCTCTGCCTCTTATGATCCAATATTTCCATCTCAGTTCTGCGAACACACGCTCGGGTCCTGGATGTAACAGGAGGTTATCGTAATGTTGAATCAGAAGCTTTACGAGAGGGTGAGCAGCATCTAAGACAATGGGGTGGACTGTGTTTGAGTCCAAGTGGTTACATCTGCGGAGGCGTCCACCTACTCTGACTAATTTGGCTTGGTGATCATACTCTGGGGCAAGAGTTAGAAGACGACTAGAGTGAGATACAGGTTTACCTGACTGGAGTTGGGCTGTTTCTTCTGGGAAGTTTTCAATTTAAGCATTTCTCAGAAGGTTCTGTTCAGCTTCTGAATAGTCGTCAGCAGAGAGTTCACTTTTGTCCGCCGCCCCATGAAGGGAAATAGCAGTAGCCTTAATCAGATCTTGAAGTGAATTTTATTGAGAGATATCTGGGATACCAGTTTGACTGGAGGATAATGCTCCACAGAAAGTAGAACTGCGGTGTTCTTGAATGTCATCGCATACAACATCAAGTGGCTGTTTAGGCCAACTACTAACTGGCTGAGTTAAGAACTGTGGACCTTGATTCCATCGGCTTTGCTCTGAGATTTTAAAGAGAGTGAGTCCTCTGGTAATGTCGTCGGCTGGGTTCAACTCTGAATTGAAATAACGCCAGGCTTTTGGGTCTGTAAGGTCTTGTATCTCAGCCACACGCGTTCCGACAAACACTTTGTATGTGCATGAGTCCGACTGAAGCCAAGTCAATACAGTTGTGGAGTCAGTCCAGTATAGTTCTTGATCAATCTTGATGGTCAGTTATATATATAGATATGTATGATGCTGAAAATAGCTTGTTGGATAACCTGAACACAGCTGCAGAGGACACTGGCACGCACACAGATTTTGTCATGTCACCACACTGCCATCTACTGTATGGCAGCACTCTGATTTCCGTCTCCACCTGCTGTTTCCCTTTTTATCTTCATACCAGGAAAGTCTCACTGTAAATCCTTCTTTTCTAAAGGTATTTGCTGAAATCTAAAAGTCTCACTGATGCTGCACAACTAACAGATTCATTTTCACATCCTCTGCCGTGTTAACTGTGGAAGGACTGATTGAAAGTGGCAGCCAGCTGAGCACCAGTCAGGGCAGCACTGAGTTCGAGTCGTGGTATAGACTGTTGTCATTTGGGTTCCACTCTCGATCTCGCAGCAACAAATGAAACTTGGGTCTCACCATGTTTATCACTTGTGCTGATATATGCGACTGAAGTAGATCTTTGGGAAGATCTGGGTCATCCCATTCACGTTTTTTGTCCCATAAGCGCTGAATGATAATTTTGGCTCTTGTTGTGAATGGAATTAAGAAGCCTAATGGATCATATTGGCTTGCTAGGGTTTTGTAAATGTTTCTCAATGTTGGTACAGAATTTTCTTGTTGTTTGTATCTGTAACCAAGAACATCTGAAGAGCACTGCCAGCGTAGGCCCAGAGTCATTTCTTGTGGGTCTGCTCCACTTTGAGTGAACCAATGGTGACTGTTTGCAGATTTCAGCTCATCCGGGAGATGAGCGATTACTGATGGAGTGTTGGTGGCCCACTGCCTCAATTCAAAGCCACCCTCTGAAAGGAGTTTCTGCATCTTGGTTACAAGAGTCTGTGCTTCATCAGCTGATGGAAAACTCTGCAGCCAGTTGTCAACATAAACGTTGTGCTCTACTGAGGCATGCACATCCTCTTCTGCTTTGATGTGATCATACACGTGTTTCTGCAAAGCAAATGTTGCGCAACAGGGGCTGCAGACTGTTCCAAAAGGCAATACCTGCCACTCATAAACAGTGGGGGCTCTTCTCTGGTCCAAGTTTCTCCAAAGGAAATGGAGAAAGGGTTTGTCCTCCTGCAGCAGACCCACCTGGTGGAACATTCCTTTTATATCGCTGCTAATAGCAATGCCATTTTCCCTGAAGCGCAGAAGTACTCCTAAGAGGGTTGGTCCAAGTGTAGGGCCAGGGAGGAGATTGTCATTTAGGCTTGTTCCTTTGTGCTTAAATGAGCAGTTGAAGACAATTCTGTGCTTTTCATTGTGTTGAACAATGTGATGTGGTATGTACCATGTGCGATGGCTTTTCTCTGTCTCCTCTGGTGTCAGCTTCGAGATGTAGCCAGCATTTTCAAGTTTCTGCACTTCATTAATGTACACTGATGCAAGATCTGTGTTCTGCAAAAGGCGCTTTTCTGTGCTTCTTAAATGAGCTGTTACTGCTTCTTTAGATGATTGCAAAGGTGGAAGATTTATTTTCCAGAGGAGGGGTGTTGCATACCTTTGAATGTCTCCGACTGCCAGCCTGATTATTTTCTTCTCAAGAATTTGCACTGCTTCTGTGTCTTGCCTTGATCTTGTGATCAGTTTTTCACTCCGATATGGAAGTGTATCCATTTGCCACAATTTCTGTACATTATTGAACAATTCTGCTTCTGGTGACAAAGTGGAGGTTAATAGACACTGCTGTGGTGAGAGCTGACTGGCAAGGAACTTTGAGGGGCCTTGCAGAGTCCACCCAAGTCTGGTTTTCACAGCGGCAGGACCACCTGGAGGTCCAAGACGTACTGGCTCTGTAGCTGTGATTAAATGCGGGTAGTCTGAGCCAATAAGTAAGAGTGGTTGAGCCTGCTGCATTTGGGGAATAGGCAGGCCTTGTAGGTGTCTGTATTTCTTCTGCAGCAACTTAACAGGATAAGTTTGTTTTGCGAGGCTCAGTTCTTTGGCTGTGAAAGCTTTTTCAATGGTGAAGGATTTGTTCGGCTGAGATACAGAGGCTACTGAGAATGAAACAGCCGCCCCATGAACGACCCGTATGTCTTGTCTCACAGTACGGAGGGCTATATCTTCAGGTAGTCCTTGAAGATCAAGTTGCTGTGCTGCTTCATACAGTAACATTGTCCTCTCTGAACCGTCATCCAGTATGGCATATGTATCAAGTTGCTTCTCACCATTTCTCAAGATCACTCGGCTGACTTTCAGAAGAACTTTACTGCTGGCGGTTGGTCTGTGCAGATACAGTGTCTCCACTTCTGAGTTCACAAGACAACTGTTTTCTGCTGAAGATTGTGTTTCATGTTTCACTTTGGCATTGAAGTCGTGCAGTATTTCTAAATGTCTCGTCACATTTTTTGCATTTGGTTTTAAGGGTACATTGTGAAATCTGATGATTACGGCCGCACTTAAAGCACTTGTGATTTGACTTCAGCCACAACTCCACTTGATCTTGATTCAGCAGTTTGAAGTTAATGCACTGGTTGAAGTAATGTTGCACAGTGTTGCAAAAGGGGCAGTACCTCTTTGGTTTCTCCTTCTCGATTGTCGTAGCACTTGTCGGTTTACTCTGTTCACCACCATGTAAGACAGTAGCAAATCGTTGCACTGGCTTAGAGTTTCTTTGCTGGTCTCTCTGTGGCTGAGAGTAGGCTCTGCTTGAATGACTAGCGTACTGTGACTCGTCCTCTTGTATTCTGAGCTCATATTCAAGCCAGTCACTGAGTTCAAGCAGTGTCGGAACTGGTATTTGAATGGGGTTAACGAACCTTCTGAAATTTGCTTTAAGGTCATGAGGCAGTTTGGCAAGAAGGCGTGAAACGTGTGACCCACATTTGAGTTCTGTCCATCCCTGAGCTCCAAGTTGGTCCAGCATTCCAATTAATGCACGTATTTTCAGGGCAAACAGTCTAAAAGATTTAATGTCACCACTCTTGATCGTTGGGCCATCCATCAATTCTGCAATTCTTTGTAGCGCGAGTTGATGTGGTTGACCATAAAGTGCAGTTAGGGACCTCATAGTGTTGGTGTATGGGTACCTGCTGTTGACATACGAGTCTGCAATGAGCAAGGCATTCTCTTGTTTCAAATGATCAACCAGTATTTGGTACTTGAAACGTTCTGTAGACTCAACAGGTAGCAAATTCTCCAGTGCAATTTTGAGTCGAGCAAACTCTCTGGGATCCTCACTGCAAAAATTAGGAATGGTGGGGATAGGACCTCTGTAGGAGGGCTCTACATGACAAGATGGAGGAGAAGGAGGACGCACTGGGTGGTATTGCTGATATGTCTCAGGCTGAGCGTAATCTGCATACTGTCGTGGGGTCAAGAGTCTTGGTTTGTCTGCAGGAATAGGAGCTGGATGATCATAGTAGTCTGAGTGTCTCTCATAGTGTACATGATGAGCTAATGTATCCCGTGGAGTAAGTCTCTCATCTTGATAGACTGGACTTGTGGCTGAATAAGCATGATAAGGTTGCCGATGACCTTGTGGTTCAGTGGAAGGGAAATAACTGGCATTTCTGCGGTTTAGGCTATGATCTGTATAAATCCCATAAGTAGCTGCTGTCTCTTGGCTGTAGTCCTGATGCATAAACTGAACAGCTGCGGAAGATTGTCTGCAATCTCTTTGATCAGTGGACAGATAGTTATGGCCTCTGTGGTCCATGTTGTAGTAACCACAGGGTCTGTCTATATGCCTAATGCCGAGTTGAGGATGTGTAACATCTTCTTGATGAGCTAGCTTAGCATGGGCTTGAGTTGGTTCATAAGGAGAGAAGGGATGACTTGAAGTTGGCCGATTTGCAGAGCTTGGTAGTCTCAGTTCTCCTAGGTTATCAGTGAGATATTCAATCTCTTTGTGACTGACTGATTGAGAATGCAGAGGGTATCCTTGTGAATCTACAGGCAGTGCCCTCATGGGCTGAGGAAGATCGTCTTGATCTCTAGGCAGAACTGGCCTGCCCTCAGTGGCTGCTGTATATGGGCTTGAAGAAAGAACTCTCTGATCTGTATCAATTATTTGCCTTGGAGAAGTCCGAGTACGGGGCTTTGGCTGTGGCAGTGGCTGCGGCAAACCTTGATATGTCTCCACAAATGAGCTTCTTTCACTTGATCCAGTGCTTCTATCTTTATTTGGTTCTGGTCCGCTTCCAGTACGTGGGAACTCTTTAAATGCAGGCCTTTCACCTGGTTCAGGTCCAGTGGCATACTTTGTGTACTGTTCATCAGAATGAAGTGGCTGATGTGGCACAGCATAATCAACATAGAAGTCATCTAAGTATCTTGGTGGGATGACTTGTCGACGTGGACGAACCACTGGTGAATCTGGGGTAGCCTGTCTTTTTGTTCTGGACATGGTGTTGCTGTAGTAGTTGCCTAAATCCGGCTCGAAGGACCAATTTTGTATGAAAGTTCGTAAGGTGCAGTTCTTAAACTAGGTGACAACCGCTACAGATTGTCCAGGCAGAACAATAAATCACTTGGTCCATGTCCACAAAAAAAGATCCTTTACTGTTGTCTTTGATTCATACATCAGTATGGGTGTGGTTCTATAAATGAACAATAATAACAATAATGAATATATATATATATATATATACACAATTATGAGGCAGAAACAGTAATAACTGAACAATATAAAGTAATAATACAATAGCAGATTTGGACGTATTTATAAGTCCAGCAGGTGTATATTTCCTCAGTTGATTTAAAGTGAATATATGTATAAACCTATCAAATAAAGCAGAATTAAATATTTCCACATAATATTAAAACAGCTGCATTCAAAGTCTTATTCAGCGTGTTTTATGCTGAAATGAATGCGTGATTGAGGTTACGTGCGCATTGACAACTTCAAAGAATTAGCGACCATTTAGTTTTGCAATATAACATAAAAGTAATTCAATCTAACAACAGATACACAAAAGAGTATTTAACTACTTACTTTTAAGATGTACGCACACAGTATGAACAAAAATCAGCGAGAAATTGGACCAGATCAGCACGATGATCAGTACAAACTGACGCAACTTCGATGCATGTCGGAACATGAACAGTCTTTGATTGACATTCAGTTCTGCTGATTTAAACCAATGAAATTACAGAAATAATAGGTGATTCAGAGATAAGTATTTTCTTAACTGCAATATAATTAATATCCAGTGGAGGGCGCCAGCGTCATTATTAAAGCTTGGCCTTTTGTACAATATCTCTACTGTCTTTCTATGATTTTTAGTGGTAGCTGCAAATTGATCAAATATTATTTGAAATTTGATGTTATTGACATTTGGCAGAACTAAATCCAACACAGT
The DNA here is from genome assembly GCF_001515645.1 of Sinocyclocheilus grahami. Classification (NCBI taxonomy): domain Eukaryota; kingdom Metazoa; phylum Chordata; class Actinopteri; order Cypriniformes; family Cyprinidae; genus Sinocyclocheilus; species Sinocyclocheilus grahami. The sequence continues at coordinate 604,388 of NW_015505821.1, forward strand.
TGGATGAATAAAGCACATTTTTTTGTAATTTTTAGTAAATATTATGTAATATAGAGTGAATATTACTTTAATTTCAGCAATTTTGTGTTTATAATTTGCTATAAATACACTGTATTATCATGCAACCAACCAATTTTAAATAATTCTCTTTGTTTCATTTAGGCTAAAGAAGCAGATCTACTGACTTTGGAGCAGGTAGTGGCTGACTCCACTCTCACTGCAAGTAAATTCAGGGAGTGGAAAGAGACCAATGCTGTTCTGCTGCAGGAGATTATTCTGAGCCGCCCCCCTACAGACTGAGCCCTTGACTGCCCCTAGTGCCTCAGCTGTGCATCCCTCAACATAGATGTCTATACACACTGAAAGAGTATACACCAGAACACAAACACTGCAAAAATGGAGTATGTTTTCAAATCTGGTCTTGACAAAAGAATTCAAAAAATGTATCTAAGACTACCGTTACTTTCACTTGCCATCATTTGTCTATTTATTATTTATTTTATTTTAATTAATTTTTTTAAGGGAGTTGTTATGAATAGCTTTAGGTTAAAACCAACTCATAACAAGCAAAGAGAAGAAGATCCATTGAGTCCCTATTCTCATTCCAGAGGCTTTAAGCCAGGGGTGTCCAGTCCTGCTCCTGAAAGGCCAACATCCTACAGAATATAGTATCAGTTTACCCAACACTCCTGCTTTGAAATTTCTATTTGAGCTGGTTTAGGTGTGTTTACTTTAGGCCGGGACATACCAAGCCGACAATCGGCCATTGGCCAACGTCGGGCCGACGGCGAGCGACGGTCGGGCTAGTTTGTTTGGTGTGTTCCACTCGTTGGCTCTCGTCGGGCTCACGTCGATTCAACAGGTTATGAAAACATTTGCGTACTAGAATGATTGGGAAAGATCACGTAACATTTTAACAGCCTTCTGTCTGTACCGCCTTCATTTATGTGCTTATTTTCAGCACTTTCGCTTTAATTCTCTGGCAGTGACTCGTTCGTTAAACTGAACATCCAATCAGAGCTCTCACTCACGCCGACGGTCCCAACATGTTGAATCGGGTGTAACGAATCAGCTCATGGGAAATATGAATAATTAATCATAACTAGTTATAATTAATTCAAGTGGGAGGTTGCAATTGCTGTAGGGTTTTACGACCCTTTGTTCGAAGGCATGGTAATTTGCACATGTAATCCGCTTGGATGCACAAACTAATAAAGATTCTTAGAACACTAATATGTTGCATAGGTATAAACATACAATATACACTCTCAATTAGATCATCCGAATACTAATTCATAGATACTAAACATGGTAGGGTTATATATATATGTAAGCTGACAGGAGTGAGTGTTTCG
>NW_015505821.1:605801-620314 GCF_001515645.1 Sinocyclocheilus grahami
TTAAATCTAGCTAACAAAATATATATTGTGTGTTTGATTGGTCCAGACACTACACGGGCAAACTGCCGCCAACGTGAGCCCAACGAGAGCCGACGAGTGGAACACACCAAACAAACTAGCCCGACCTTCACTTGCCGTCGGCTCTGGCTCCAGCCAATTGTTATTGACTTACATTTCAAAATAAAACTTTATAAATTAAACATTGTTTCTAGTTCATCTAAAATAAAATATGCTATATAAGTAAATATTCTCCATGAGAGCACAGCCCAAAGCTCATGGCCAGTGGTGTTCGGACTGGAGTTTGAACATCTGCTTAATGATATAACTGGGAATCACCCACAAGCTCTCCCGCGAGCCGTCCCAGCGAAGCGCAGGGGAAAGATTTTACTCTATCGCTTTGTTCTAAGCAACTGGGGCGTCCCGGGGCTCGAAATTCGCAGGGTAGGAGGGGGTAGTGATGCTGGGTGTAACTAAAAAGGTGCCATTGTCGAGTGAGGTCCGGTTGGGGAGTTAAGGAACTCATATTGCATATCTCATCATATCTCATATCGCATAATCTTATTAACTGTTTATCTCCTGAACTGCATCTTTCTTTACCACGCTATTCAGCGCCAATCCTGCCGTGCAGTCAATTTCACTGGTTAAGGTTAGGGTCAGGTGTGGGGTAGGTTTAGGGGTTAGCATTTTTTGTAGCATAGTGTAGGAAATCAACACTTTAATTGACACAACCAATAAAATCTTTAGAATCAGCTGTGGGGCGAAGTTTGCACTTAAGTGGATTGGGGGGGAAAATTGTGCATGCGTGTCATGTGCCTGTCTGTCAATGGGAGGAAGCCACGCCCTATTTTGGAGCTCCCACCCGGTTTTGGAGTTCCCGCCCCCATTTGGAGTTCTCCAGGCTGCAGTTATACCAGGCGGCAACCTCCCCGTCTCTCTCGTGAAACCAACACGGAAGTGACTAAAACTGCAACTCATCGACTGGCCGCTAGAGGCTGGCTCCAAAAGGGAGTCAGTCCCATAGACTCCCCATGTTAAAATGCCCAACTTTACAACAGAAAAAAATGTGTTTACAGCCTGGTACAAAAAGTGGTTTTGGTCTATATAGCTAATTTTGCCCTTCATGACAACTGTGAGGGGGTGAATTTTTTTATAAGTCATCCATTTAAATTATATTAAGCCTTAAAGTTCTGCATAATTAAGGCCGTGGCCACTTGAGTGACAGGTGGATTGCTGCTGCCCAGCAAGCAATTTTGCATTTAAAAGACGTCTAATCATAGCCCAAGAATAGACTAGTCATCAATTAGATGGCTATTAAACGACTACATATATACATCTAATAGACAACAAAATGGCAATCCATACATACAGCTTTTATTAAGAAAAATAAAATTTTTAACAACTTGGACAACTTAAGACAATACACAATTATAAAAATACAAAAGAATTAATGACAAAATAAAATGTTATAAATACAATACACTTAAATATAAATATTATGATAAAAAAATCTGGAGTTTTTAACAACTTAAGATAATAAAAATATAAACATGAAAAAATTAAATATTTTAAATAACTTAAGATATTTAAAAGGAAAAAAAATCTAATACAAATCAAGAGCATGTTATCACACTTAATATTACAACATAACGGATAAATGACAACATAAAAAAAAGATTAACCCTTGTGTTGGTTTACTTTTAACAAATAAAACAACCAACAGTGAACTTAAAGGAAATTATTAATTATTGGTTTTATTTCTTGTTTAAAATAAAAGTCATTCTCTTTTGTTTGGATGCCAACTAAAAACAAAAACGAGATATATATAGTGTATCACCATTCAGTGTGTTAAAAAAGAGAGAAGCTCTCTGGTAAATGTTGTGTGTTTTATACACATACCTCTGATGACCGAGAACAGTGCAGTCTTTTCAAATGCCTCTTTCTGAAGTGGACCACCCCCTTTATGTTGAATTTGGACATGAGGGAATTTTTTTAAAACCTTAAAATATAATACAGATTGAGGTGGTTAACAATTGCAGACAAAGTGTGACATTTCAAAATGACCAGTAAAGGAATTATTTTTTAAATTTCTGATTTGCGTTGTAACTTATTGAGTATTGACACCACAATGTTTGATTAATGTGTCAAAATGGTGGTAGGCTTTACCTGTCCAGCATCCTCTGAACACATGCGTGCTGAACCGTGGGCCTAGTCATGGATCACTATCAACTACGATCTGCTCCCTTCACTAAAATGTCACAGTTCCTAAACATGATAACAAATAATATAGATAAATAATGAACACATGTCAAAACGAAAACACAGATACTTACAAGACCCGCTGCTCTCCGACAAGTAAACTTAGAGCTCTCTGGTGTAAAAAAAATTCAAAACACAACACTGATCTCTACTAACTCTCATGTCTTGCTCTCAAAAGTTTACTTGCATTTGATAAGAAGCTGCGTGGGCGAAAATTACATGTAAACAATTTTAAGGCTATTTTGGCTATGCTCATCGCTGGTCTGGTCACTGGTCTATAGCCAAGCCATTAAAATTAGACCACAGATTGCCTCGATTTCGCCGGGTGGGCTAAAAGCAGACTATACGTAGCCCGTCTAATTTAGAGCGAAATCGTGGCTACATATAGACCATGTCATTAAATGACACTTATATATTTGTAGATATTATTGACACTGCGAACATGATGGGATATCAACCCTCTCATGCGCTGTCTGGCCAAAACCTACAGTGAATCAGGTTTGACTATAAGTGGGCTACAGATAGCCGCTCTGACTACGAGCTAAATCGTGGCTATGCTCAGGCTACGTATTGAACATGTCAAAGAAATTAAACCAAACACACTGTAAACGCTGTTGACTTTGCTTACATGATGGAATATCATACATCTCACAAGTTAATTTGCCAAAAAACGACATGAAACCAAATTCAAGGTTATTGGGCTAGAAGTGGATTACACATAACCGGACTATATCGCGTCTATACTTAACCGAGACGTTGAAATGACGGCTATTGCTTGCTGGGTGCTGTCACCGCCGTCGAGCTAGGTGGGTGTGGTTTCAGCAGCCAGCTCCCGCCTCTTTGCCCATTTTCAGTTATCTGTGAGTGACGCACGGTAACACGCTGTCAAGATGGCGGCGGTCTGCTCCACCCACTTTGAGCTCCAAAAACTCTCTTCAGAAAACTACGGGTGACGTCACGGACACTACGTCCATGTTTTTATACAGTCTATGAGTTATTGGCTTCGTGTGTCCCGGCCTTTAGGGTTGTAGGGATGGGCAGATCGATCCTTAAGTATCGATACTGATGTTGTATCGAAAGGATCCATCCTCACATAAAAATATTGATTCTAAAGTGCACTTTTTTAACCATTAATTGTATTTATTTATCAAGAAATTCGGTGCATAAAAAAAGCTTCTAAGTATATTAGCGAATAGTTGTGTTGGATAGAACCATTTCTCCTGCTCATCAGAACACACGCAAATGCTGAAAGACAGAATCAATCAATCAATCACAGACAGCGTTCGCTGCTGACGCATGGCTCAGAGTGCTTAAGTAGATCTTAAGAAACCATCGCCACATTATTACATTAGCCTACATAACATTGTTACTATAAATAAAATTAATTCTGAAAAATGCGTCACGGTTTCCACACAAATATGAAAAAATTTTGGCCCCACTTTATATTAAGTGGCCTTAACTACTATGTACTTACATCAAAAATTAAGTACAATGTACTTATTGTGTTCATATTGTATTGCAAAACACTTTTGCTGCTATTAAGGTGGGATACGGGTAAGGTTAGGGTACAATATAATATAATATAAGTACAATGTAAAAACATGCATGTACACAATAAGTGCATTGTACCAAATTATTAATTTAAATGTAAGTACATAGTTGTTAAGGCCACTTAATATAAAGTGGGTCCACAATTTTTTTTGTTCAAATAAGTGCAGCCTTGGTGAGCATGAGACTTAAAAAAATAAATTACAAAATCGTATTGACCCCAAACTTTTGTGTACACGTAATATTTATTTTAAATAGGCTTTGTTTGTGCAAGTAAATTTATTTCAACTGGTTGTTAGTTCAAATGAATTCTGCAATTGCTGTTAATAAATCTGTCAGAAAAAAATATGCTAAAGTTTCACCTTTAGGGGTACTGGTTTTATTACAGTAACCACAGTTTATCACAGTATTTGTACTAAAACTGCAGTAACCACAAATTTATCATGGTACTAATAATAATAATACATTTTGAGGTATCCTCAAAGGTGCACCTTTGTAACTTATCTACCCTTATCTACCCTTTAAAGCATGCATAATTTTATGGTACTAATATGCTCACTTTTAGGGGTATAGTTGCACCTTTGAGGTTACTGCCCCAGTAAAGGGCTAAAATACAATTATAGTATTTTATTTCTGACAGTGTAAACAAAAAAGGCCAATGAAATGTTAAAAAACGTGGCTTTAAAATCTAATATTAAGTGAGTATAATTACTGTTTATATTCAGTAATTAATATTCCACTATTAATTATTTTTTCCACTATACTCTTCCATCCCTTTCTTCTTTCTTTTCCTCTGTGTGTTCTTCTCCTCACATGTGTCCATTTCCTCCCCCACATTTGTTCCTGGAGTCTGTAGCGCCACATTCTCTCCTCCTTCTCCATCGACCTTTTCCTTCTTTCTTCTCACCTCCTGGAGTGTCATACCTTGACTTTGTGCATTACCACCTTCTTGACTTTCACCACCACTTTTAGATGTCTCCCCATCTTCTTCTTCAGTCCTCTGTTCCTTCGATGTTTTCACATATCCAGCCTTTGAACTTGCCTCTTTACTCAGTTTCGATTCCTCACCTTTCTTTTCTTCTTTCCCCTCTCTCAGCCACAGCTCCGAGACCACCTCCTCTCGGCAGCTCTCCCTCCCAGTAACTCTCTGTTCTGCTGTTTCTTCTTTTCTGCTCCATGTGTCTCTTCTCACCTCCTCCACAGCCACTGAATCTCCCCCCTCCTAATCCTCCCCCTCCTCTTCCTCATCCACCTCATAAAGATCCAATAACTTTTCCTCGCTGTCCTCTTCTCCCATCTCCACCGGCGTTTCACACACACATAATCCAGTTCTCATCTCGCACATGTTGCAGATCCCTTCATTGCATTCTCGTGCATAATGTCCTTGTTTGCTACACCTATAGCACTTGAAGCTCGGACAGTCTCTCACGACATGCCCAGGTTGAATGCACAAGCGACACACCTTCACCTGTCTGTCATGTATTACTCGAAAGTGCTCCACTCCCCCCTCTGTCTCAAACTTCATAGCAGGGCTGTGCAGAGACCTTTGGAGGGGCAGGTGGTCAAAGTATAAAAGGAGCACATGGAGCACGGCTTTTAATAGGGCTGTGCTCCTTGCTGAGACATGTATCAAAATGGATGCTTCTGTATTGATAGCAGCAAATGCCGTGACGCAGTTTTGAAAAAGAAACACAGAACAGAAATGACCATTTTAAGTTTAAAAGTTAAATAAATATTTCTTTGCATCTCTTAATCAATCTGAAAATAGAAACTGAATTAAATTAGGCCTATTATTATTATTATTGAGTTTACAGGGTATGGTGGTTTTGCTGTTGTAAACACTACTGTTGTTGTTGTAGAAAAAATATTTCTGTCTTATTTAAAATATAATTATATTATAATGCTGTTCTGAATTTATTAATTTTTAAAATTATAATGATAATAAAAAGAGGATTGATAAGTAGCCTATAAATCGGACGATGAGAAAATCAGTATACGCCTGTTTTATCAAGGTTGTGATAATTATTTTTAAGGCACTCTACGTTTTTAAAATAAACACTGTAATAAAAAAAGTTCGAAGTAATAGTTTTTTAGTCAGATAACATAAAGACAAGACCCCTCGACGCCCTTTAAACTTTTCCCAATCAAACAGCAAGAACGAAAGAGAACAGGCACCTTTGTTTATATTGCTGTGTGTAGAACGTTAGCTGCATTTTTTATATTTAATTTTAAAGAAATATATTTTCGTCCCCCGCACTTTATTCGGGCAGGTGTGTTCACGTAGAGGTTTCTAGATTTAAATTCAAAGAGACAGTATCGATAGTCTATGCATGACCTGACGTTTTATTCGTATCCAAAATGAGGAGAAGTGAATATCTGGACCGCCTCAACACTCATGCAGTGTATGTTTAATTCATACTCGAAGCCGGAGGGCGCTCTCGTGCAGAAAGTCCAAAACAAACTCATAGAAGGAATGACTTATGACGTGCAGGAAACCCTAATATGCACAAAAGCATCCCGCTATTGCTGTAGCTGAGCTGAATAAAAAGCAGAAAAACCGTGAAGACAATAAACACACGATTACGAAAATATACGTTTTATGTGTGTTTTTCTAGTTATCTCCAAGTAATAAATAAACTTTATGAATAATGCAGTACTGATTGAGAAATCATTTAGTAGCCTATAGAAACTATACATTTCCTGCCTTATTCTGTGATAAAAATGGGGAAAAGGTGCTCGTAGTAGCCTTTATAAACTGATCATAAAATTGTCATTAGGAAAATATTATAGTCCCTTGCTGCAGCTAACCTTACTTCCACAGGCTACAAACAGCAATATAAACAACAGCTGTGCATGCTCTCTTCACGCAGTTCTTGTATAATAATAATAATAATTTAATAATATAAGTATACAAGCACACCGCTCCGCTGAGAACTCCACTTACCGGCAGCCGCGGACGTTATGAAGGCATCATGGTAGTGCTCTACATTAAAGGTGTCTGAACCTGAGGGATAGTCCCTGATGAGATCCTCAGTTGAAAGGTCATCATCATGTGGATAATTTTATTTACGACTAAATTATAATTAATTAATTTTACTAATAGTTAGATTGGGCAGGCCTTCACAAAATGGCGTTTAATTACCAAAAAAAAAGAATGCCTTGACAAAAGGGCACTATGGGCATCAAGGGGAAAGGGGCAGGTGCTCAAGCACCCATCGCACCCCCCTCTGCACGTGCCTGCTTCGTAGAATATGGCAACAATTTGACGGTGTCTGTGAATTTGACTTTTAAGAATGTTGTCCCATCTGCGATATTAGTTCCTGGCCACATTCTCTTTTTGATTCTTGAAACCGCCTTCACTCCCCATTTTTATTGTCTATTTTTTATCTTAAAATCATTTTTATACACCATAATTTTCGTTTCTATAATGTGTGAATATATCCCCTATCGTATTCTACAACAAAAACAATCAGAGTGCCTTGTTATAACTAGTTCTATTTTGATTTCCCGAGTCCACTATTAGCATATAGCCCATTAGCATCACCAGCATGGTTGTCTCGCTTACATTGCTAATACTCTATTCACACACATTACCATTGTTTTACTCACTGTTACTTGCTTTAATGGTGGATGTGTGTCTACCTTTGAGTGCAGGTGAGGACACGTTCGAGCTGCATTCGGTGCAGCTCGAGCTGGAGGCCGTGGAGAAGCAGATCTGCGACCTGGTGGAGAGGCAGACCCAGCTGAGAGAGTGGAGAGCCGTGCTGGAAACATCCTGGGCTGACGCTCACAAGTCCGGGGTAAGTATACAGTGCGCTGCTAACTCTCCCACCACCTCTACTCCGTGTGTTTCTCTGCAGGATGCGATCTTCCCAGATGTCCTTCACTCTGACGCCGGGACACCACGGACCCTGGGTGCACCCGCAGCGAAAGACGCGAGCCAGGTCCCAGGTGACGACCTCTCCCCCTCCGCTGCCTCCGGTCTTCGAGATCTCCACCCGTAACCGCTTTGCTCCCCTCCGCGAGACGGAACGCGACGCTGTGATCATCGGAGACTCCATCGTCCGGCACGTCTGTGCTACTGTTTCCCTGGTGCTCGTGTTATCGATGTTTCTGCGTAGATACCCGCGATCCTGAAGGGCGACGAGAGCACCGGAGCGGGGGTTAACGACACCAAGCTGCGGCAGACGGAGACACTGAAGAGGGACTTCAGGAGCCTGATCGAGACGGTGCGCAGCACATCGCCCGCGACGACGATCATCGTGTCAGGACCGCTTCCCAGGTTCAGTAGACTTTTTGCTTTAAATGAATAGTTATTGTCATGGTGTAAAGAACAGAAACTGCTCTTTTGTTAATAATTGGAATCTTTTCTGGGAGCGTCCTAGGCTTTTTCGTGCTGATGGTCTGCACCCCAGCAGAGTCGGAGCAGAACTCCTGTCGGACAACATCTCCAAGACGCTACGCACCATATGACTAGTAAGCCAATTCTCAAATAACTACTATGATGAGTTTTGTTCTACCCACTTAAATGATAGAAGTACTTACGCTGTACAATCTATAAAGACTGTGTCTGTTCCCCGAATAGTGAGGTCAAAATATAAATTTAATGCAGGATCTAGAAAAAATCTGATCGTGATTAAACCAGAAAAATTTAAAATAAATGAACAAAAACCATTTTTAAAGTTTGGGCTCCTAAACATTAGATCCAGATTTCCTAAAAGAATTTGCAGATTTCCTCTCAGACCTATTGGTTACTGTTGATAAAGCGCTAATTGTCGGAGATTTTAAAATTCACGTTAATAATACAAATTATGTGTTTAGCGTCATATGCGAAATAGATGCGTTTACTGACCTAATAAACTCTTTTGGAGTCAAGCAAAACGTCACCGGGCCCACTCATTGTTTTAATCATATGCTAGATTTAATTATATCGCATGGAATTGATCTTACTGATATAGATATCGTACCTCAAAGCGATGACGTTACTAACCATTCCCTTGTATCGTGCATGCTGCGTATTACTGATATTAACTATATGGCTCCGCGTTATCGTCCGGGCAGAACTATTGTTCCAGCCACCAAAGACAGATTCACAAATAACCTGCCTGATTTATCTCAACTGCTCTGTGTACCCATAAATACACATGAACTAGACGAAATGACTAGCAACATGGGCACTATCTTCTCTAATACATTAGAAGCTGTTGCCCCCCTCAAATTGAAAAAGTTTAGAGAAAAACGTACTGCGCAATAGTACAACAGTAATACCCATTCTCTCGAGAAATAAACTCGTAATCTTGAGCGCAAATGGAGAAAAACTAACTTGGAAGTTTTTAGAATTGCGTGGATTTCAGCTTCATTCATCACACCAAAAGATAAGGTGCAGTGCTTTACAACTATAGGAGAGGAAGAGCTAAATAAACTTACCAAAACCATTCAAGCTTGCGGTTATTAAGCCTCTTATTAAGAAACCACAACTAGATCCTAGTGAACTGGCAAATTACAGACCCATCTCAAATCTTCCTTTTATGTCTAAAATTTTAGAAAAAGTTGTGTCTGCTCAATTGTGCCCCTTCCTGCAAAAAAAAATCTCTATGAAGAATTCATAGGCCCCACCATAGCACAGAAACTGCACTTGTTAAAATTACAAATGACTTGCTTCTTGCGTCAGACCAAGGCTGTGTCTCATTGCTAGTTTTACTTGATCTTAGTGCTGCGTTCGACACTATAGATCATGACATACTCATAGATCGATTACAAAACTATACAGGTATTCAAGGGCAGGCTTTAAGATGGTTTAGATCCTACCTGTCCGATCGCTACCATTTTGTTAATTTAAATGGGGAGTCATCTCAATTATCACCAGTAAAATATGGAGTGCCACAAGGATCTGTCCTAGGTCCTCTGCTATTTTCGATATACATGTTGCCACTTGGTAATATTATTAGGAAATACGGGATTAGTTTCCACTGTTATGCCGATGATACTCAACTGTATATCTCAACAAGACCAGATGAAACTTCTAAATTATCTAAGCTAACAGAGTGTGTTAAAAATGTAAAAGATTGGATGACCAATAATTTTCTCCTATTAAATTCGGATAAGACAGAGATATTACTTATTGGACCAAAAGACAGCACACAGAATCTCTTGGATTACAATTTGCAACTAGACGGATGTACTGTTACTTCCTCTACAGTCAAAAATCTGGGTGTTATATTAGATAGCAACTTGTCTTTTGAAAATCATATTTCCCATGTTACAAAAACAGCATTCTTCCATCTTAGAAACATTGCCAAGTTATGAAACATGTTACCTGTTTCTGATGCAGAAAAGCTAGTTCATGCATTCATGACCTCTAGACTGGACTATTGTAATGCACTGCTAGGTGGTTGTCCTGCATCTTCAATAAACAAGCTGCAGGTAGTCCAAAATGCAGCGGATAGAGTCCTTACCAGGTCAAGAAAATATGATCATATTACCCCAATTTTACAGTCTTTGCACTGACTACCTATTAAGTTCCGTATCAGTTACAAACAGGGGTGTGAAGTAACGAATTACAAATACTCACGTTACAGTAATTAAGTAGTTTTTATCAGTAATTGTACCTTTTTGAGTAGTTAAAAAATTGTGTACTTTTACTTTTACTTGAGTACATTTTAAGTGATGTATCGGTACTTTTACTCCGCTATTTTCCTCCGTTTGTGGTCGTTACATGCTTACTTTAATGTTATTTTTATCGGATTATTATTATTTGATTGGATAGAGAGTAATAGGTCTCGTGACTTTAGTAAAATCAAATTGTGCATAGAAAACTTTAACCGCCAACTGTTTATCATGGCCACTGGAAGCGCATTCTTCAAGCATCAATTCAGTCGCATCTTCCTCTAACTTAATATGTTAAGGTAAGTTTCGGATTTCTGCTTACTAAATGATTTGTATATATATGCTTGCCTATCTACACGGCCTGAAATTTGGTGTGAGGTTGCGGGTATTGCATACAGTGTTAACTCCCGCAAGTGCCACGTTCGGTAAATTCCCCACTCACTTATGAGACGCGCGAACTGTGCTGCCTCGTCTCTCTGTTGCGTGCGTTCTGCAGCAGTCACTTGGATAAGTCGTTGTTGCTTGTGGAACTTGTTGACTTTTGATGAGTTTGAGCGCGTGATGCGCGCTGTGCGCAGTGCAAAATTGTGTTGGAAACACACATTGAGCACCAATCTGCACCTTATTGATGACCCGTGGCGTTAATATAGGCTACTGCATCTGTGCCAGCGCGTGATGTAATAAAACTGCAGCTCGTTAATAAATGTTTTTTTTTAATCCATTTTATACAATCCGCCTTCATTTAGTAAGTGCTCTCGCGCATAAACAATTTTCAAGTTCAACACTTTTTGTTCCGTTCAGTTGTGGATGCTGCTGATTCACCGAGACCGCCGCGGCTTAGCAAAGAGACATGCGTGTGTGTGTTTTCCTCTGAAACGGTTGCCCCAGAAATACCTTGCTATTTAATTTTTCCTTACAAATTGTATGACTAGCATAACAATTCGAGTAAATGTGTAAAAGGTATGGCATGCATTTGCCATCCTTCTAGAACAATGTGCATTTATGTTAAAATTGTAACATAAATGATCAAGTTTAGTTATTCTTATTTCTTTATTGCAAAACGCTAAAACTGGCACTGTTTTGGAGAGAAATGGGCTCTCATTTTAAACCCATATCATGGTGTGTGATGCTGAACTATGAGTTTCTAATGGTGTTTGTATTTGCACTGTTCTAAACATTAATATTTTATGTGCAACAACAGCATATGCTGTCTCAGTGGCCTTACACATGATTTTAAATCTATTTTTTTTCAAACTTTATGATTTAAATGGGGATGATTGTACTGAGGATAACTTTAATTTTTTCTTCGACTGAATACTGTTTCCGTGCTGTTTTGATGTATTTTAAAGAGTTGGCAGTCAAAATTAAAACTGCTGGATGATAGATATTCTTCATTCTTTATGAACTCTGGAATAGCCTTCCTGATAACGTTCGGGGTTCAGACACTCTCTCTCTGTTTAAATCTAGATTAAAGACACATCTCTTTGGCCAAGCATTCAAATAATGCATGTCATAATCTTGTACTGCAGTTATATCTGATCAAATGCACATTATTATTCTTTAGCTTGGGTTAAACAAATCAATTTTGCTTGGTTGGAACAGCAGCTACGGTAATTATGTCTCTATTTGTTTCTCTTTTTTTGACATCCCGTGGTAGCTAGGATTTACACAAGCTTCAGTCTGGATCCAGAACACCCGAGAAGAGATGATGCCAACCTGTCATAGGACCTCAGATCATGCCAACCCTGAAACAACATACAGAACTACCACATTTTGCAATACGTTTGATTGCATCATATAATAATTGCTGTTAATAGTGTTCATCGTCTGTTTGATTACGTCTTTAATAGATTTTTCCGTACATTTCTGCCATATGTACATTAACATGACAGTTACCACTGTTAAGCTACTACTAAATATTGTAGAACCCTAATTTGCTGTAAAGTTGCTTTGCAACGATTTGTATCGTGAAAAGCGCTGTACAAATAAACTTGAATTGAATTGAATTGCGTCAGCTTTCTCAATATATCTTCATCCTGGATATACATTGGCAGGCCCAGGAACGAAACCACCATCTCAGTGTGACATTTCTTTCGCCATGATTTTGCTTTTTTTATCTTTAGTCCATCCAATACTTTCTCCTTTCCTTTCTCCTCCTCCATTGTCAGCTCATATTCTCGTGGAGTTTTATATCTACATCCTATCACCACTCCACACTCCTCTCTTACTTTCTTCAACACTTCCATCATGGTGATTCTGTCCTCTCCCTCTATCTCCACCAGTACTGTTAGCCACTTCTCATAATTTATTTTACTTTGTTCACCTTCGTCCTCCTTTTCTCTCCCATTCCTCTTGTCCAATCCTCTTTCCTTCTCCATCATTATAACCTTTTTACTCCACAACACCAAATGCTTCCTTTTGTGATCTGGTGAGGCTTCTTGTCACAGAATGAGGCAGAACATATGTTACATAGGCTACTTTAAAAAGAATACATCGATTAGCAATAGATTATAAATTAGGGTGACCATACGTCCTCTTTCCAGCGGACATTTCCCCCGGATTCGGCTGTTCTCTTATTCCCACTCCTGCTGAATCTCTGACCATTGCCGCCTGCTCCCGCAACATATGTTTCGCTCACGCGATTCTCGTGTCCACTCCTTTAAACATTCTAATATTGTATATAATTTTGGCGCATCACTGAGCCGCTCTCGGGATGCGGTGTATTTAAATATTTTTGAATGAGCGTTTGCGCTGTTTACTTTCACTTTCGATTTCGCGATAACACGCACTCTGTGTAAAGGGAGCACATCTTACAAGATCAGATATTTGTCAATGAGATCAGAATCTGTTGAGCAGCAAATACTCCAGCATGGTCTTGTCAGTCATCTCTCCTTATTCTTGACCTGTGATCAGTCAAAGCTGACTCCTGCAGCTCGTGTTGGATGCAGGGTTGCCAAGTCCGCGTTTTTCCCACAGAATTGGGCTACTTTTCAATTGTTGCCATGGGTTGATTTTCCCAAGTGAGTTAAAGGTTTGAAATATTGCATAAATTACATTTGACTGAAATGCTTGTATTGAAACATTTTACATTCTACCTATGATAAAACTTTCATGGACTTCTACATGAACTGTTCCCTCCTGGTGGAATGACCTGCCCAACTCAATCAAGCAGCTGAGTCCTTAATATTTTCAAGAAACGGCTGAAAACACATCTCTTTCATCTTCATTTGACCCTCTAACTCTAGCACTCTCTATTCTAATGCTACTTCTAATTTTATCTGCTTGTTTTTTTTTATTAAAAAAACTTGATCCTCTAACATTTGCACTCTCTATTCTATTTCTATTCTAACTTGTTTTATTTATAAAGAAAAAACAGCCTCTAACACTAGCATTCTCTATTCTTCCTCTATTCTTTAATAAGTATCGGTTCAGGCACCGTTTAGGCACCGGAACGATTTTAAAAGTAGCGATTTGGCACCGGTTTCGAAAAAAACCCAAACGATACCCAACCCTACTCAAGTGTCCACTGTATTGGCTCATCGTCAGAGTTAGGTCACCCTGTAAATAAACAGACACAATTTGTGATATTAAAACAATGATCTAAAACATTTAACCACAATTTTATATTAAGCAGTGAAGAGTAGGTAAAAATAACAATAATGTTATATCTTGCAAATCTAAATAAAAAAGTTATATTTTTGGCAAATATAAAAGCTTTTCACACCAAAAGTGAAATGAATAAACCTCAGGCTGAAGGGAAAGTAAATTTACGTCCGTACAGTAGAAGAAGCAATTTCAACACACTACAGCAATGAAAAAAAAAAGACTCAAATGTTTGTCTAGAGTAATTTTTGCTTATTAGTATGGTTGAACTGGATCATCGAAGGTCAGAAGCAAAGACATTGGTTAATAGAATGGGATTAAATACATAAAGGATATTTGTAGGGCTGCACGTTTTTAAAACATGTTTTGGGTAGTTAATGGTGCTCCGTGTGGGACCCCGCAATTGATGGAGATTGATGGAGACAAGAAGTTAAATATCACATGCGATTTATCGTGCAGCCCTAAATATTTGTGTTGTTCAACATTTCATTATTGCAGGG
>NW_015505821.1:620324-623353 GCF_001515645.1 Sinocyclocheilus grahami
GGCACACTTCAACTTAGTCCTGTGAGCAGGAGACAGACATGAAACGGACAGCTTTGCTTCTCTCTCTCTCTCTCTTTTTGAGAAAAGGATGCACTGAATTTGTATTTATGGAAATAAATATAGAGACCTGTTACAAATAGGTCAAACAGGTTAATGCTAGCTTATTAGTATAACTGTGCATAGTACAAGACAAACTAAAACACTGCATACGTGTCAAGGGCCACTTTACAGTAGTACTAATGGATTCTCCATCACAGCTAAGATGGAGTTTTGTAACTAGCAAAGGGCGAAAATGGATAATGATGGCTGAAATTTTAAAATGAATGATAAATGCTGATCTACTAAATTCTCACACACCCTTGACCATCATGGCCTCATATCAAAATGCTTTATTTTTATAAAAGCATTTAATTGAGCCATCATACAGTTCTCAAGCACTTAAAAAGAAACAGATGACACAGCAAGTATCACCAAATCATCAATGAGTGAGTATACTAGTTTACTTATTTGTCCTAAAAATATTTTTTTTTTACTGGAGAATGCCTTATTATATCTGTGATACAGTAAATAAACTAAAGTAGCATCAAAAGTTGTGTGTGTCACTAAAATACAGATTCAATACAATAATAAAAAATATGTATAAAAGGGGGAAAAAAGACAAATAATTACTCAAAGTAAAAAAAATGAAAGCACTATAAATATACCGTACCGTATACCGTATTGAAAGAAGATAAGTATTTCTTTTCTGCCCTGAAAACTGTGCTGTATGAAGCAATGCACATCCAAACACATTCCTCAAGTTATCAGCATTTTTGTCTAAATATATACAATGATTTTATTTTAATGGGTTCTATATGAATACTGGTGTAGGATAAGATAAGTTATAATATATGTATTATTTCGTTTTCTTGATAAGATATGTACTATTCATATCTTTTTGTAAGGTTCGAAATAATGTTTTCATACTTACAATCTTTCCTCTGATTTTAAGTAATCAAGCAATATTTCTTCCAGCTCATGTCTCCTCCTCTCACTAAATACAGAGAAAAAAAACCAATAAATCAATCTTAATACACCTGCAGCTTTCAGAGCTCATGTGTAGCATTTAAACCATTTTTATTAAATATATAGCTTAAATAACGTTAGATCTTATTAAATAACAAGTTAAAACCAGGGAGGTTAACACATATACTAACTTTATAATACGGCATTCACCTTTAAATATAACTTTTTCTCACAAAAAAAAGAGAGCGAACAAATATTGTGATATACTAAACACAATAATCTGTGAAGGCCAAGTTAATTTTCGAACTTATTTAATGCTGAAAAAAGACAGACGAGTAAACATATGCCATACTAATTAGGGATGTAACGGTATGAACATTTCATATCACGATTATAGTGACCAAAGTTATCACGATTATCAATACTATCACGGTTTTGTTAAAATTAGATGAAAAGATTCAAAAAGAACTGATACACACACTGAAAACATTTCAATAAGTTTTATATTTGAAAATCAACAAACAACAAATACAATTAGCAGCTATATGCACTTTTTTTAGCATAAACATTAAATTAACATTAATATGCAGCCCTAATAATAATAATAATAAATCACTTATATATATAATTGATCTCACTACCGCACACACATTATTAATAAAGTATTTCTTATTTTAAAAGCTATAAGGAATCGCTCAGCGCACTGCCATTGGTTATCGCTCTCGTGCTAACGGAGTTTGAAAGCTACATTTCGGTGAGAGCTGAAATCTACTGCGCTGCCTCATTCAAGGCCCACTTAAATGTCCTAATGTTTATTCGAGACAATACATAATCTAGTGTGTCTAAACTGAAAGCTGCTCTTACCGTTCGTGCATGCTCTTCTGAATATCCCCAATCTGGTCGAAATACTCGGTGTTGCAGAAAGCCATGACTTTAGCTGTTTTGTTCGCTCAGTGTGGCAGGACGCGTTGTTTACAGCGGTTGCCAAACGCACCGTTGCCCTGGAGACCGCGCGCGCGCTGGTTGACTGAAGGGCGCGAATTTCTCTCAGGAGCTGCTACCAGTGTTGGGGAAAGTTACTTTTAAAAGTAATGCATTCCAATATTGCGTTACTCCATAAAAAAGTAACTACTTACGTTACTTAGTTACTTTTTATGGAATGTAATGCGCTGTGTTACTTTTGCGTTACTTTTTAAATCTGGACAGGGCTTGCTTGTTTGTTTTAAAAATAAAAAAGTTCTATTTTTGGCAAATATAAAAGCTTTTCACACCAAAAGTGAAATGAATAAGCCTCAGGCTGAAGGGAAAGTAGATTTACGTCCGTACAGTAGAATGCAGAAGAAGAAATTTCAACACACTACAGCAATAAACAAAAAAAAGACTTTTTTGGTCTTTAGTAATTTTGGTTATTAGTATGGTTGAACTGGATCATCGAAGGCCAGAAGCAAAGATATTGCTTAATAGAATGGGATTAAATACATAAAGCATATTTATGTTGTTTAACATTTAATTATTGCAGGTTTGCGCCATATTCTGAGTTGCGTTATTTTTATTCATTTTGAGGAATACTGAATCTGTTTTGTTTTTTATTTTCTGAGTGAGATGAATTAATGCATACTCATATTTATTTTAGAACTACAGTAGCATCTTCTGATTTCTCAACATTGGGACCAGAGAGCTGTCAATCAATTAATTGGGGAAAAAAAACTTATTTGAAAAAGTAACTCAGATATTCTCTTGTAAATTAAAAAGTAATGCGTTACTTTACTAGTTACTTGAAAAGGTAATCTGATTACGTAACTCGCGTTACTTGTAATGAGTTACCCCCAACACTGCATGCTACACACACATTTTGCTTTAGAATAGGAAGAAACACGGCTGGAACAGGAGTGAAAAGGTACAAATGACGCGTTTTTACTTAAGACATCCACATTAACCAGACATAAAAAGTGCAAACCCCACATTTTACCTCTGAAACGTTATTTAACACGAGACGAAACATACAAATTACCCGTTTTGTCTCA
>NW_015505821.1:623363-623768 GCF_001515645.1 Sinocyclocheilus grahami
TTATTTAACACGAGACGAAACATACAAATTACCCGTTTTGTCTCAACAACATCTTCTACAAGAAAGTAAATGGCACAGTACAAACGACAACTACGTTATTAATCTTCCAATGTAAAAATAGCCTTGATGTAACCTCTATTGTAATTAATTAAAATACTTTTGTGTGAGGGTGCTTCATAATA
Organism: Sinocyclocheilus grahami; assembly: GCF_001515645.1. NCBI lineage: Eukaryota > Metazoa > Chordata > Actinopteri > Cypriniformes > Cyprinidae > Sinocyclocheilus > Sinocyclocheilus grahami. The sequence goes on from NW_015505821.1 coordinate 623,546, forward strand.
AGACCATTCAGAAGACAACTCAGTAAATGTGTGATTATACATGTAATTGTTAATACAGGCCTAACGTTACATTTTATTTGAAAGCCTTCATTTTCAACTTTTACTGATTCTTATAGTTTGATTGCAGTATGATCTCCAAATAGGTATTACTGAAGAATGTATAAATAGGTAAACAGGTATTACCCAGTCAACAATTTGATCTCACAATGATGTCACCATGAGC
>NW_015505822.1:0-772 GCF_001515645.1 Sinocyclocheilus grahami
GATGTTCAGCACTTGGACAACAATAATTCTGTTCTACCCAACTGTCGCCATTTTTTCCAGTTTTGACATCTATTTAGACCCTGATAATGACAACAGTCATCAGATTGAAGAAAAGAAAAATGCAACTAATAAATCTGAGGATAAATCAAGGTGCTCTGATCAGGATTTTTGAGGCCGATCGCCGATCACAGAAAGCAGTATTTACCGATACCGATAACCGATACCAATCTTTTTAAAGCCTTCTTTTTATCATTTATAACTATTTATAGTGATCAGGGTTTTTTGACATTTATTCAGGGCCTGAATTTCATTTTTGAAAATGGGGGGGAATTCCCCTCTTAGGTGACTCTTGTGAGAGAGGAAGCAGTTTTCACACAGGAGTCTGCTACTGATCCGTGGCTGTTTACCACAAACACAACATTTAGCCATTATTTTGATTTCAAATCCAAGCATTGTAAAAATACTTTTTGTCACTGAAAATGCTTTTTCAGCATTGCAATTCTTTTTTTACACAGTACAGTAATGCAATCTTTCACAGACATGTTTAAACACAATACATATAAGCAACACATTATTCAATGCTTTTTACTTTTGCATTTACTTCTAGATTTATATATTAAGTTGTACCACACACGCACTGCAAACGGAGTAATGTGAACCTGGCGTTATGTGTGCTGCGAGTGTGCATGAGCGCTAGCTCTCCAGGAGAGCGTGCGAGCACTGAATTGTTAAACACTAGCAAGAATTAAAAAGAAATGCAATTTATAAACTT
>NW_015505822.1:1015-4206 GCF_001515645.1 Sinocyclocheilus grahami
GCCGATCGATCATCCCAATGTGATTATCTGCCGATAGTGATCTGTAGCCGATCAATCGGAGCACCCCTAATGTTTACATTGACCTGAGCGGAGATGAAGAACTTGTTTGCAGTTTACACTAAAGTGTAGCCTGCAACTGAAGACAACAGCGAGAAATGTAGGTCAAGAGGGCAACGAAGGTGCGGAGTTAGACAAGCTCACAGAGTTAGTAGGTTAAATAACTGCTGTTACATAGCTCTGACAGCCACTCGCTTCAGCTGTCAGCTCGTGTACATTTAAAATGCAAGGTCGCGTGATTTTTTTTCATACAAAGAGATCATGTAACTATAACTCTGACCAGACAACCAGAAATGTGGGTCAATCCATTGGTGCCAAGGTCAACATTCTGAAAATCTGTTCCATTAGTAAAGCAAAGCACTGCAATGACATAATCAAATGTAAAGTTAGATCTGTCTAAATGATTTTAAAAATACAGCATGATTAATAGAAGGACTAAATTGACTGCATATAGACAGGAAAAGGCAGTTTGTCATCTCTTCTCCAGATCATCATGAAATGCCAATTCTCACCACTAGACGTACAACATAGACGTATATTTTCATAATCATTTTGCTGTGTTTAGGTATTTTACAGCTAATATCAAACTATTCTTGTCTTCTTCTACAGGCAGAGATCACAGACATCAAGGTGCACATTTTTCCATACAGGACATTTACCAGGAAGCACATAAAGTCCAGTGCGAGGACGGTGGGAACCCCTCCGAAGGGCAGCCCCTGCAGCACGGTACTGCGGATCCGGGCCGAGTAGCAGTAGTCTTTGGAAGCATTGCTGTAACAGTTGGCCTGACTCGTACAGGTCGGGTTCCCAAAACTCCACATCATCATGACAAGATGTTTCACCTCAATCACTGCAACATCCTGATGAAGAACCTGAGGAGAAGACAAAAAGGACAACATTACACAAAGCGCAAACATTTCAGAATTTTCAGCAAAGATTTTAATGAAAAAAATATATTTTAATTATTGATTGACTGATAAATTACTATCGGCCGATACTTGACATTTAAAAATGTTAAATTATCGTTATCGACTGATGAGTGTCAGAAGCAGCTTTGATTTTGACAGTGACGGGACGTGACGTGACTTATTTTGACAATGCTAATTACTTGAGCACCTGAGCTCACTCAGGTCACTAAATCAAACTATGCAAAGTTTATGTTTTAACTATTTCTTTGTGAAATTAAAGAATTATTATTTTTCAGATCCAAGTTTTTTATTTTTTTACTTTTTTTCTTCTTATTAAATGATAATAGTCATTAATGGTAGACTGATATATTTCCAAAGCTGATATCGGCCGATATTTGTAAATTACTGGTATCGGCAGATAAGTGTCAGAATCAGCTTTCGTTTTGACAACAATAGGAAGAGACTTGGCTAAAACATAAATCCGTTTATTTTACAGATTTATTTTAATTTTAAATTTAGATTTTTTTTTTTTTTAATATCGATTCATTTTACAATTGATGATTTCCAGATGAGTAAATATATGTCAAATAAATGTAAATTTCATTGCAGCAATTGTTATGCAGATATCTCAAATCAAAACTTTTATTCAAATTCTGAATGTATATGTACGCTAGAAAGCGAGCTATTAGTGCTTCCATAGAGGCTAATCATTAAAAAGCTGTCACTTCACTTTATCACAATCTCACAATGTACCATTATAATCAATTAATCTTTTATTTACATCATGTCCACACTTTGTTACAATGAGAGGATTCGCGAACTTGCAGAAAAAAAGGCGTTTTGAGCGGTGAGTGAATTCTGACTAACTTTAACACAATGGCCAATCACAGGTGCTCAAGAATCAACAGATCTGTCTGTGATTGGCTGCATAGCTCAATGCTACAAAAACACATTGTAAATAGAAACTTCTGACGCTTTCCAGAACGCAAACAGAAATTTCGCCAATATCTTATAACAGTTTTAACTGAGGGTGCTTTTGACTGCGCGAGACAATGGACGTGTGGCGTGAGAACAGTGTCAATTGCGTGAGTCTTTATTATTGCGTGAGTATTATATATATAATTAATAATAGTAGTTATTTTGCTACTTTTTACATTTTTAAGTTATCTGTAATGGCTGGTGAGTGCCAGTAAATATATAAAATAAAACTAAATATTATTGCAGCAATTGTTATGCATGTTATTGAAATTAAACTTTAGTGTACTGTATATCATATATTCTCTCACACATATATTTGCATACATAATATATACATAAATATAAGCAATCGGCCACCCTACTCTCTAAGACATCTGTATCTGCCTTTAAAAAAATCCATATTGTTTGATCACTAATAATAATTATTAATAATTTATGATTATTACTGTGGGAAAGCAGCACACATGACAAATCGCATAGTCTCTGATTTTTCTCCAACATTTCCCTCAACGTTTAGAATATTCAAATGGACTGTCATCATCCTCTCATCAGCACCGAGACATAAAGCAGATATGAACGCAGTCAGCATCCTCTGACAGTCTCCTCACCCTCATACTGTGCGCGCTTATATAATAAAGATCGTTCTGACGCAATGGAACACTAGACCCTCATTTGATGAGTGTCCAACTCCTCTCCTCCGTCTGAACCATCCCACTCGTCCCAGAGCTCACCTGCTCTCACACGCTCTGCTAGCAACAGATATTTCCCTCTGCGGCCCAACACCATGGCAGGAACCATGGGAAATCTAAACAGCCCACACAGATCCGCGGCACTAAAAACAGGACGGATCATTTCAGCTACATCTAAAAACTGATTTGAGGCAAGCACAGGGGAGTCGAGTGTTTGTGCCGCACCGGTGACAGACGTTTGTGTGGGAGTTTTCTGACAGAAGGGAAACAGTTGTCTAACTGCTAATGATCTGAGGTTGTAGGCCCGAACACATGTAGGTAGATTCAATGCAATGTTACTGAGATGGATGAAAGTTTTACCAGTATCAGACGAGACGCCCACCGTTCAACCAGCTGCTGCAATCACTAGTTCAAACGTGATTGAACACAACTATTATGATTGGCCGGCATCTATGCAGATTCATAGCAGTAAATAAGTGGAAAGGTTTGCAGTAAATGATCATTTCAATTTGGGTCAAAATGTGGTCAAATTGAGTTTTATAATGCATAATAATAATAA
>NW_015505822.1:10553-12695 GCF_001515645.1 Sinocyclocheilus grahami
AAAGAACAACAATGAGAAAAGAGTATATGAAGAAGAACAATGAGAAGGAGGAGAAGCAGAAGTAAAATAAGAACACAGAGAAGGAAAAACACTTAAGGATAAAGTTGTTAGCAGCATTAATCTTTTACCACAGCTTTTAGAAAATCATTGTGTGTTTTAATTAAGAGTGTGAATCTTCACTGGCTTCACGATTCAATTATGATTATCATGTCAACGATTCGATATCACGATGCGTTGCACCCTCAATTTTCAATATTACTGCACGTGGCTACATTTTCATATAAATTTTATATCAAATTTATTTTGTGCACTTTTATTCGATTATATAAGCAGGCTACTTTTTAAAAATAATTACAATTTAATAATAAATCAAAACAATTGTTAAGAAATTAACCAACTAAATATGGCTTCAAAACATACAAGCAAATATAAAGTAATAAAGGGGGAAATTAACTGTCTCTAGCGCAAAAACGTGCCATATGCAGGAAAAAAACAAGCTCAGAATCGATTCTGAAATGTTTCGAAACTATTCAGAATCATTGAAGAGAGAGAGAGAATCACGATGCATCGGAAAATCGATGTTTTCTCCCACCCCTAGTTTTATTTTTAATAGCCCAGAATAAAGCGCAATGAAATTAACCACGTTAAACTCCAACAGAGGAACGTCAAAGAATATTTGCATTAACATCCACATTAGGGTTGCACAATTAATCGAATTTCTAATCGCGATTACAGTTATCTATGCGACAATTACGTAATCGCTCAAAGCGGCAATTAATCGTTCAAAGCCCACTTATGTTATTCTGCACGCTTAAGATATGTTTTTTTCTTTCTACATGTTATCTTAAGGGGTTTTACATTGTTTTAGTATAACATTATAACACCATTCATATTTTTTATTTTTTTTATAATTTAAAGAAGAAACCAATCCGATGTATAGTTGACATTTGAGGCTTAATACTATAGAAAAGCACTAAAAGTTTTTCAGCTTGTTTATTTTCATATAAAAATACGGCATGCAGTTGCATCAAACAATGGCATAAACATCAATGTAAATTGTGATAATCATAATTAATAAATCACAATTACAATTTCAAGGGAATAATCGACAATTATGATTTTTGTCATAATCATGCAGCCCTAAGGTTTCCTATTTATCAGCTCTTCACGTGCATTTGCTAATTCAGAGGAAAACTCCCTCCGAGGACGACATCAAGTCGACAAAAGAGCTTTAGTGCGAGCTGATACTCTTCTCTCAATCAAAAGAAAGAGGAATGGATTTCCACAGAAAGATCTGAAGACCATGAACAAAATGAGAAGCAGAGCAGCGCTTCTCAAAAGCATCGTAAGCCTAAGTAGATCATAAAGAGCCATTAGTGCCAGTGGCTTCTTCAAACTCAGGATGTGTTCAATAAAAGCCAATGAGACTGAATCATCACATCGGATCGAACATCGTTGTGCCGTCATTTGATATTACTCTGGACGGCTGGTTATATTTGTATCAAAGCCTGATAAAATTACCAAAGTTATCAACCAAACTCAGTCACATGATGGCAGCATCAGACCGGTTTAATATAGTTGTGTTCAATCACGTTAGAGTGACGATCACATTTTACAAGTTGAAATCGACAGAAGTCACCAGAGAGCGAGTTCTGAGTGACGAATGAGCAAAACCACCATCATGTCATGAACGTAAGAGACCTTAGTCATGTTTCTGCGGTCAGTTAGCAATATTTGCATGTCACACTCTCTTGGTTTTTGAGAAAAACGTCAGCAAACAGTATTTAATAGCCGTAGAATGAGGCAGAACTCAATCAGAGAGGAGAATACAGGAATATAAAAAAGGAGAGGATGAAAGAAGGATAAACTAACCAATAGTCTTGGTATCTAATAGGCTTTGGTTTGCATTTCAAGATGATTTAATATGACTTGCATCTTCTACAGAAGCAAATGCCATCAATTTAATCTCAAAGGTCACGGTCTAGAAGGTAGGGCAGTAAGATTTGGAGGAAAAAAAACAAACAAATGGCAATCGCAATTTTAAATGCATTTTTAAAAAATCCTGAATTTCTGTGCTTGTTTGCAGGGCTGCACAATTTGGCCAAAATTTGATTGAAATTAACAAACATATATATATATATA
>NW_015505822.1:12705-19533 GCF_001515645.1 Sinocyclocheilus grahami
AACCAATAGTCTTGGTATCTAATAGGCTTTGGTTTGCATTTCAAGCTGATTTAATATGACTTGCATCTTCTACAGAAGCAAATGCCATCAATTTAATCTCAAAGGTCACGGTCTAGAAGGTAGGGCAGTAAGATTTGGAGGAAAAAAAACAAACAAATGGCAATCGCAATTTTAAATGCATTTTTAAAAAATCCTGAATTTCTGTGCAAATTGTTTGCAGGGCTGCACAATTTGGCCAAAATTTGATTGAAATTAACAAACATATATACATATATATACATACATACATACACACACATATATTGAAATAATATTATTATATAAAAAAATAAAAAATAAAAAAAATATACATTTTTTTTTTTAAATCTGCTAAATAGATAGATAGCTAGATAGATAGCTAGATAGATAGCTAGATAGATAGCTAGATAGATAGATAGATAGATAGCTAGATAGATAGCTAGATAGATAGAGCAAATATATATTTTAATAAATTTTTGTAATAAATATAAATACAAAAATTATTATTATTGCTAAAAAATAAAAATATAAAAAAATTACTAAATTAAAACAAAATAAAAAAATTGTAATATCTGAGTATTTAAGAAAAAAAATCAATTATTAATAATAATAATATTTAAAATACTGTAAAAATACACTGCCAATATTTATGTCTGATTGATTCTTCATTCTCAAGCATTAAATCATCAAACCTTTATTTTGATGGAAAACCTTCAAGCTTTTTTTTTTTTATATGCATATTACAAGTTTGTGAAGATGGCTGGTGAATGTTGTGTTCCAGATGCACATTAAAGCGACCCAAACTTTGCATCAGACGATGTCTACAGTGAAACATCACGATGGACGATCAGGGCTGGGGGGAGGGGTCACTAGATGGCCAAAACGAATGGGATTTTACTTATGAAACCAGACTGTTACGCTGCTCTATATTGAGATAATTTGATTTGTTCAGTAATGTCCTGCACCGCTGCGCTTATTAAAAACCGCGTTCAATCGAGTTATCTACACAGCATCACATGCCCCATATGAAATATGAAACATCTCCTGGCTCTTGAGGTAATCGAATTAAAACTGTAAACATTTCATTAAGAGCTTTCTCTTGTGCATTAAATGGCACGTCTTCCTTTGGCGAGCAGAGAACACTTTCCCAGCGACCTGCCAAACCACTTGATAAGAGTCTGCTTTTATTGGATTATCAATATCCTGAAGCTGCTCGCAACTGGCCTTTTATCAGAGGTGTGCGGACAGACGTCAAGTTAAATATCTGTCTTGCTGACGGCGTGACCTCAGCAGACCGTCTGGAGCGGGAGGAATTTCCTCAGGAGGTTCGAGATGCAATTCCTCATCCTGATCTGCTGATCGTTATATTTCTGTCATGAAGTCAGTGCTGTCCTCGTAAACCAGGCCTGAGTGAACGCAGGAGAAGCTTTAGAAGTACACCATGATGCTGCTGGAAACATCAACGTCATGGGTTCAGCGCTCAGGGACCTTGCAAATGCATAAACATAAAAGCATGAAAAAACATGCTAAATTGAGCTTCTAGCACAACACTCTTATTTAAAGCTGAATATTTAATAAACAAACACACAAGTGGCAGCAGATGCATTCAAAAAGATTCAGACTTCTAAAAATATTTCACAACAAATTTAAAATTGAATATTTCTGAACATCAAAACGAATAATTAGCTTACTAATAAAAAATAGTCATGCAATAAGATTTTAGGTTAATTTGACTAAATGCATCTCTGGGACAACAAACTAGAAGAATTAAATAATGCAATCTTAAATGTCATGCCACTCTCTCGTCATGTGAAAATGGAAATGTGTGATTAAACTAGCCCAGATAAAAACAGCAACTAGATTTTTACATTTTATGAAGTAAATGCAATGCAGTGTTTGTCATGCAAAACTTGCTGCATTACTAACTTCGAGCAACAGGGTTGATTTAACAAACACTACTAATTACAGGTTCGTTTTTCTATTAACTCAAGAAGGTTTTAGGCAAACAACCGAACATCTCCCAGAGGAGGAAGCACTAAATTGCTCAAATTAAAGTGCACAAGTCACCTCTATTATTATATAAACAGTGTAATGAAACAACTGGATATTGTAGCTCATGTTACAGAAGTGCTTGCACTGCAACACCAAGGTCGTGGGTTTAATTCCTATGGAATGCATGAAGTGATAAAATGCGTAATAATTACATAGAAAGCTGCTTTGGATAAAAGCATTTGCCAAATGCATTAATCTGAATGTAAAAATCTAAAAGATCAACTGACTATCATGCAAAACTGATGCAAGATGTGAAAATGACGTGACAAAACTAAAATAAAGAGTGATTAAAATAGCCCAGACAAAAAACAAATAGATTTGTATATTTTCTTAAGTAACTGCATGTAAATTAATCATGCAAAACGTGATGCAAATCAAGAAATCAAAGATCCAACTACTAAATTTGAACAACATGCTTGATTTAACAAACACTACTAATTACAGGTTAGTTTTTTTCTATTAACTCAAGAACGTTTTAAGCCAAGAACCAAACATCTCGCCAAGTTGAAAGCACCAAATTGCTCAAATTAACATGCACAAGACACCAGAAAATCATCTAAATTATATTAACATACTGTAAAGAGACAATTAGATGTTGTAACTCATTTATATGAGCATGCATTTAGCAATGTCAAGGTCATGGGTTCGATTCCCAGGGAATGGATGAAGTGATAAAATGCATACCTTGAAGTCGCTTTGGATAAAAACATCTGCCAAATGCATTCATCTAAAATGTAAAAAGCAACAAGATCTTTCATGCAAAACATGCCACACTGATGCAAGTCATAGTTCAAACTTCTAAGTTTGAGTTTAACAAACACTACTGATTTCAGGTTTGTTTTTTTCTGTTAACTCAAGAACGTTTTAGGCAAACAATCAAACGTCTCCCAGAAGTGGGGAGTAACTCGCTGTAATTCTCCTGCACCGACTCGTTCACTAAACTGAACGGCCTTTAGCGCCAAATCTCCCGTTTGAACTACGGGAAAGCCCCCATGACATCTACATTTATGCTTTTATTAGACAGTTTTATTCAAAGTGACTTATATTGCATTCAATGTATACATTTGATCAGTTCATGTATTCATGCGAACCCATGAACTTGGCATTGCAAGAGCCTTTCTCTACTGTTTGAGCTACAGGAAAATCGCATTTACATTCATGCATTTAGCAGATACTTTTATCCAAAGCAACTTACATTTGTATGCATTTGATCAACTCTTGCTTTCCCTGGGAATCGAACCCATGACCTTGGCATTTCTTGCACTACTCTTTAAGCTACAGAAAAGCCCCAGTTACATTTACATTCATGCTTTTAACAAACTTTTATCCAAAGCAACTTACATCGCACTCAAGGTACACATTTACATTTGACCAGTTTTGGCTTTCTCAGGGAATCAAACCCATGACCTTGGTGTTGCAAGCCATTCCTAACTGTTTGAAGTCTAAATGCAATCTATGTCACTTTGAATAAAAAAGGTCAGCCAAATGCATTCATCTAACTTGATCAAATATATCCAACTCCACACAGCATTAGAACTGACAACATTTCTATCCGAAACAAATAACAGGTCTAGCAATATAAAAACATAATAAAATGAAATAAAAAATTCACTAATAAAAACAAAATCAGAAGCCAAAAATACAAATCAGTGGGTCACTTGTGCATGTGGCTTCGTTTTGCTCAGCAGATCAAAGTTTAATAATTTGCATTTTTCATTTATATGACTCATTTTTTATTTGCATTCAGCATGGTGTTTCCCTCCTGCTTCTCCTTCAGAATAGACGTCCATTTTTTTTGGGTAAACAACATGCATGCAGCATGACACAGCAGTGAGGATCGCCGCTGGCAGGCTGTAGATCAGTCTGACAGACACACGGAATGTCATGTGACCGCACACGCTTATCTCACACGGACAGACTCTCTGCTGGAGAAACATGCCGATCCAGAGGACGATAGTGACGCATCTATGAGCTGTGATGGCATTTGTGTTTATCATTAAGAGTTTGTCCTTGGCAGCAGGCTTGGATGTACAAGCGCAAAGTGGCAAATCAAAATGTTCAAGTCTGAAGTGATTTGTGGGTCACCTTTTAGAGGATCCTGAGCCAGATCTAGAATATCAGAGACTTGGGGATGCACTTCTATAACTTAGCCCAGAGGCTGTAGTTTTATAGTTAAAACAAGGAAGTAAATTAGTTAAAAATTATTAGTTCTTATCAATATTCTGAATTAGTTTTTATTTTATATTTTCCACTTAAATTGTTGTGTGATTTTGTCATTGTTTTTATTTATTTTTATTTCAGTTTTATATATATATATATATATAAATAAATATAAGTCTATATTATATACTTTATATTAATAAATTAAAAAACAAATTGAGAGAGAAAAAATTACTTCCAGAAGGAATTTAAAATGTTTTTTTTTTACATAAGTACTGTATATAATGTGTTTTTTTTATTTCAAGTAACAAAATTGTTTTATAGTTTATTCATTTTTAATTCGTTTTTATTTTTATATTTTCAAATCATTCAAAAAAAATAATAATTCCAAAGAGTGATTTTAAAATGTATTTTAAAAAAATACATTACAATACATGTGTGTTTGTTTACAAATACTGTATATCATTTATTTTACACATTATATAAACATTTAATATATTTATATAATCTAAACATTGAGGGAAAAAATTTAATTAAGAAAAAAAAGTTAAGATAGATATATATATAAAATTTACACTTACTGTATATAATTTATATTATAGATTTTATAAAACAAATATAAAAATGTATATAAAATAAAATATATATTTTATATAATCTACATAAAAATATTTATAAAACATTTACTTTATTTAAAAAGATCATTTAAAATAAATTGGCTCTAAATATTGTAGGAAAATATGAGAGAAATTTAAAATGTATGTATTTACATACATATAAAAGGAAAATTTAAAATATTTATATAAAAAATGTATTCCAGTTTACATGCTCGTTTGATTGACAGCACACTCATTACAATGGAGGGACTTCTTCAATGGTCCCTGGAACTTATTATAGCAGCCCAGGTTTTAACCACTAAGCCAAGCAGACTAAAGGTGTCTCTGGTCCGAGTCGGTCAAATCCGTTTCATAAAGAAACAGTCAAGACACGTGTGGTTTATTCATGCAAACTAGTGACTGTTGCACCAAACCTGACTGGATTCACTGAATTTGACAGCAAAACATTACTGCTTGATCAAACTTGCTTGTGTTCTGATCACATAAACATCCACGAAAAATAAAATAAAGCTCATTACACTCAAACCTCCAGAAAAAGAATAGAAATCAACACATAAATCACCACTGGCCACCAATTCCATCACCTTCTTCAATGATGATGATAATAATAATAATTTAAATAATATAATTTATTTAGTGACATTCATCAAACCATATACATGCCAAACAAAATAGATTGAAACATTGTCAAAAATAATAAATATAGACTACCGCTGGGAAGCAAACTATGGAAGAGTGCCATTTACTACAAAAATAAAAATGTCAATTATTAAAGCGATTATTTTATTTCCAATATAACGACAATACATATGTTTTGTAATATTTTAATCCGTTTCATAAAGAAACAGTCAAGACACGTGTGGTTTATTCATGCAAACTAGTGACTGTTGCACCAAACCTGACTGGATTCACTGAATTTGACAGCAAAACATTACTGCTTGATCAAACTTGCTCGTGTTCTGATCACATAAACATCCACGAAAAATAAAATAAAGCTCATTACACTCAAACCTCCAGAAAAAGAATAGAAATCAACACATACATCACCACTGGCCACCAATTCCATCACCTTCTTCAATGATGATGATAATAATAATAATTTAAATAATATAATTTATTTAGTGACATTCATCAAACCATATACATGCCAAACAAAATAGATTGAAACATTGTCAAAAAATAATAAATATAGACTACCGCTGGGAAGCAAACTATGGAAGAGTGCCATTTACTACAAAAATAAAAATGTCAATTATTAAAGCGATTATTTTATTTCCAATATAACGACAATACATATGTTTTGTAATATTTAGCATTTTGTTTCCACATTTATATTTAATAAGATTTGTTTAAAAATGCAGTTAAAATGTACCAAAATATGAAAATTAATACATTCATCAGACCTCTAGATCTGACCATATACAGCCAAAACAGATTAAAATATTCCCCAAAAAAACAAATATAGGCTTGCATTATGAAACAAACTACATTAGACTTGAGTGCAATTTAGCATACAAATAAAATAGACTTTAAAATAACAATTATTTTGAATTAATAATTTATACAAAATGTAATAAAGTTTATAAATGCAGTTAACTAAATTTAACAAAATAATGTAATAATAAAAAAACACATATACATATATATATATACACATACATATATACACACACAGATTTATTTTATTTTTAAAATTTTAAATTTTGAGCATGTGTAATATATATATAAATAACTTTAGCTTTATTATACATTTTCATCTTCATGAAGCATCGCTTATGCATTTAACACTGACCAGGTAATGTAGGTTATTTCATTTTACACGCGTCCCACAACAATAAAAGCAATGACAAGAGTGTGCAAAAATGCAATAATGAACATTAATAATACAAGTATGTGGTTCAGAGCTTTTTAAAAAATTATATATATATATATTTATTTTTTTAAATACTAGACAAAGCCAATAATAAGACACATTACAACC
>NW_015505822.1:20018-24932 GCF_001515645.1 Sinocyclocheilus grahami
AAACTACATTAGACTTGAGTGCAATTTAGCATACAAATAAAATAGACTTTAAAATAACAATTATTTTGAATTAATAATTTATACAAAATGTAATAAAGTTTATAAATGCAGTTAACTAAATTTAACAAAATAATGTAATAATAAAAAAACACATATACATATATATATATATACACATACATATATACACACACAGATTTATTTTATTTTTAAAATTTTAAATTTTGAGCATGTGTAATATATATATAAATAACTTTAGCTTTATTATACATTTTCATCTTCATGAAGCATCGCTTATGCATTTAACACTGACCAGGTAATGTAGGTTATTTCATTTTACACGCGTCCCACAACAATAAAAGCAATGACAAGAGTGTGCAAAAATGCAATAATGAACATTAATAATACAAGTATGTGGTTCAGAGCTTTTTAAAAAATTATATATATATATTTATTTTTTTTTAAATACTAGACAAAGCCAATAATAAGTCACATTACAACCTAAACACTCGTTTCCCAAAAAACTGATGCATAAAATAAGAAAGAGCCTGTGCTCTCTGTGAGAAATACTTCAAAAAACCCCTTTCAAAACTCATCTTACATTTTCCAAAAGTGTCTAAAAAGCTGAAGCGCAGGTGTTTGCGGGTCACACTCTCGCGCGTCTGCTGCAGCCGAACCAGCATACTACACGCATTAATAACCTTCATTATTGCGTTTTCGCACACTCTTGACATTGCTTTTATTGTTGCAGGACGCGTGTAAGATTAAATAACCCACATTACCTGAATAATCTGGTCTGTGTTAAATGCATAAGCGATGCTTCATGAAGATGAAAATGTATAATACAGCGTTTTGAGTGTCATAGCAACACAAGGCGTTTCTGAACGATTCAAACGGAAAGATTGACCGAAAACCGAACACAAATATAGCATTCACAGAGAGAGAGAAACGCGGCTAAACAAAAGAGAGCTTGTCCTCAGGCTGGGGGTGTGCGGGACACAATATCGATGTGTTTGTCGAGCTGCTCCGTAAATAAACACAAGCTAGCGTTAGCTAACGCTAGCCTACTGTAACGAACAGCGGATAACGCGTCGCGTAAACGAACGCGTCCAAACAGCGAAACTGCGCCAAACATTCACAAACGCGATAGAAATAAAGACTCGTGTTAACTTACCTGTCAGTCCGGTCGGATTTGCGGTAACGTTATTCCTTTGCTCCAATGACAAGATCCCGAACAGGATAAATCCGTTTCCAAATCCACAAACGAGCTTTATAACCGCCTTTAATAATATCCTCATCAGAATAAACACGCGCAGCGTCTTCTCTGAAGTGTAATTACTCTTCAACTGGTGTTTTTTATTGATTAAGGTGCGGGCCTTAATGTTTTCTTGTTTTCTTCAGGAGAGCGCGCGGACCGAGGACGCCTCACGAATATAAATACGTTAACGGTTATTTGGAGGCTTAATATATTCAGCTGTGTGAGGGACCGGTTTCAAAATGGCGGCCCGCGTGGATACTTTTCAGCGTAAAAGTCCTGATGGTTCGCTAGAGCGATTAAAAAATAAATAAAAGCCCTCGGTATTCTTCCTAATTAAAACGATTCAATACTTTTATTTTTTTATCAAATAAAAAACGATTAAATAGACCTACTTTTATTTTTTTATCAAATAAAAAACGATTCAATAGACCTACTTTTATTTTTTGTAATACCTTCTTTTTAATTTATTTAATTTTTTTGTTAAATTTTGTTCATTTCACGTTTGTTTTTTGTTTTTTTAATTCTGTTCATTTCACATTTATTCATATAGAGCTTTTTATAGTACACATCGTTTCAAAGCAGCTTTACATAAAATGCTAACGATTCAAGACTTTTTTTTATAAAATAAAAAACGATTCAAGACTTTTATTTTTTTAATAATATTTTTTCTTATTTAATTTAATTTAATTGATTTTTTTTTTTTTTTATTCCTTTCATTTCACGTTTATTCGTATAGCGCTTTTTACAGTAAATTGGCCCTAATGCACATGTCATTTTGCATAAAATCACGAAATTTCCGTAAATCTATTTAATATATTTTCTGAAGCTTGCTTGGCAACCCTTGTGTTTTACTCAAGCATGCACCAAAATTACAAGCATGCACTCTCTCTGTCTCTCTCTCTCTCTCTCTCTCTCTCTCTCTCTCTCTCTCTCTCTCGCTCTCTCTTTTATTTTTATTTTATATAATTTAATATTTAAAAAAAATGAAAATACAAACAATAAGATGGGATGTTGCAGGGATGGACCAGAATAAAAGTCTCATCTGAGTCCTGAATTCTTCCGGCTGAAATGCTGAAGCAGGTGAATGTCATCTGGGTCATATTTTGTGTGTTTTTGTTGATGGTTTTTAAAGATGAGGGTGTCACACAACCTTTCCATGCTCGTATCTGCGTGAGCTTCTATCAAATTACAGGTCAAATCCTGTAGCGATTGATTGCAGGCCCTAAAATGATCCTTGACATCAACAACAAAAGTTAGGGAAATGTTTTCTCCTCCCTTGCATATTTTGCTGTATTGAGTGGATCTACGCGGAACATATCCTCATCTGTTATTTGGTAGAAGCTCTCTCGGCATGTAAATACCCAAATGATGTGTCATTAGTAACTTAGTAATAATCTATAATTATGTTTCGACATTTTTTTTTTTTTAAGTGTGTGAAAAATTGTGTTTTATGGTCGATGGGATAATGTGTATACTGAATTAACATATTTCTGCTGTCATAAAAATAGTTAGATATCTTAGCCTAGTTATTTTAAACTGTTTGATCACATTCTAGGGTTTCTATTATGCATAAAAAACCTTATACAGCACTGTTAAGAATACTGAGATAAAAGACAAAAAAATACAACCATCAAGGTATTTCAAAATTGTTACTTTATTGTAAAATCACATTTTTACATCAGTGCTACCAGTATTACAACGTCAATATTGTAACTTATTTGTAACATTTGCATTTTTTGTCATTGCAACATTGAATATTTTGTCATTGCAACATTTTAGTGCAGCCTTCACTAACAACTGCAGTTGGATTTATATTGTACAGCTAAATTCACTGTTATCCCACCAGTCCCTATTGTGACCATCAACATTTTTTACTCATTCTATGACCACACTCAACAAAACTGAATATATGTGAATTCATATATTAATACTAGACACCTTAAAGATAATGTGGACCATAAATCTGTGTCATATCTGTACTAGCCTTTCATTTTGGAGCTTTTATGCAGCCATTATCTCATGGTGCAAACCGGAAATTAAGCTACTCTGGTCATGTGACAATTTGCACTAACCATGTGACACTGCACATATTTAACTGAGACCCTTTATTTTTTCCATATTTGCAGGAAATGCACTAAAACATCAGTCAGTAAGGTTTTTAGAGTTGTATAAATGAAAACCTTTTTTACGGTCGGTGGGATTAAATGGGTTAATTAAGGTCAAATTGCCTTAATATGGAGACTTTTTGTACTTGGCGTTTTGGTGCACTAAAAATGATGTGTTTTTCATTTTATCTGGCCAATAACACGAAGCGATAGTTGTTTAAATATGAGCTAGGATCATAGATTCACCATGCAGTCATATTATAATGAAATTATCTTGTGTCCTCCACATAGTATTTTAGGTTTTACTGCAGCAAGCTCACTGAACTCCACTTAACTCGATCGCTAGATTTGCAATATTAGCCTAATATCAGGGGCCGTATGTATAAAGCCGCTCGAAGTAAAAGTTTAGTCTTAAGTGTGTCAAAATTCTAAGAATGACGTAGTTTTACTCTTATTCCTAGACTTAAGAATAAGAGTGATTAATAAAGGTTCCTAAGTGTTAAAAGAGGTCTCGGCTCCTAAATTATTTAAGAGAGCTGAAGAGGTCTCCTAACCTAGTTAGGAGTAATAAGACGGCAGCAAAGAGGAGACGACAAACTCTTTCCAGCGAAAATATATTGGACTTACGTATATGATAATATGGAGTTGATAAAACGATACAAATTTAATCGTAAAGATCAAAAAGTAATTTTTGATAAAAACTTTAACTGATAAAGTAAAAAATGTAATAACCTCTTCCACTCAACAAGTCAATGCTTTAACAGCAGAAATTAAAGTAGTAATTAATTTTTTGGGGCTGGAAAATTGAAAAATGCAGCTATGCAACCGGTGATGACACAGTAAGCAGGTTCTTACATATTGTGGCACTAACCACACCAAACGCAACAATGTTTAGATTTTTTTTTTATGACCCCACATTTCACTTAAACCATTAAAATACAAAGGACAAAAAAACACTGGCCAGTGTTGCCAACTGCTTTCAATTGAAAGTAGCTAAAACTGGTCACTTAAAGGCAGGGTATGTGATTTTTCAAAAACACTTTAGAAAACTGATTCGGGCCGAATCGCAAAACAAACTTGTAGCCAATCAGCAATAAGAGGCGTGTCTACTCGTGATGTGGAGGAGAGCGCGTTCAGTGCACCGGACATTAGCCTAGCCGAGCGACAGAGAGATAGAGATGACGGATAAAAAACAAAAGCGGAAAACATCTGCGGAACGATAAGGCAAGAAGTAGGACCCGTGTAAATATCGGATCAGCTTTCCAGCGCTGGAGAGAACTCAAGGAGCGGAGGCCTGCGATCGGACGCCGAGGTTGCTTTGTTTCTTCTCAGTAGGGGAGTAACACCGAGTCTACAACAGCTAAAGTCTGCCTACACTGGACGCGATCAAACGACCATTGAAAACCATTTGAAATTTGTGTCAGCACGTCATAAATAGAACCCGGCAGCAGTTTTCTGTCGGGATTTGTTGCGCCGCGCCGCTCACGTCCGTAGACACAGTGTAACATTGGTTTTACTTTGTTTCACAGAACTAATCGTTGCCTGGGTTGC
>NW_015505822.1:24985-40301 GCF_001515645.1 Sinocyclocheilus grahami
ATCTATATTTATATTTATGTAGATCAGTGAACTCGCCTTTATGACGTCATGGGAGAGTCTCGGAATGTAGATAACGTTTGTCCAAGAAATTGATTTGGTTGCTAGGTTTTTGAAAAAAGTTTCTAAAGGGATGCGGAAGTCACTAAATCTAGTGACAAAATCATTAAATTGGCAACATTGGCACATTGACTACAACATACGTATTTACATTTCATTGGTCCTCTTGTTTTTGCATGTGTTCATAATGTCTTTGTATGATAGCATGGCCAAAAATTATGACCGCAAAATGTGGCTTGTGGCTTCATTGCATTATCACAAATAAAACAACTGACTAAGCAACTATGCAATATGCTTACAGAACCTTGCACATTTTTTTTTAAATTAAGGATGGAAATATGTCAAATTTCCTAGGCCGGACATCACTTTTGGCCACTACTATATGGCAGTTTATTACATTTTCAACTGACCGCCAAACCATACAGCAAAAACAACTTTTGTGAGGATTGTGGGCTTTCCTGGAGTTACTGGAGCCGTTGATGGAACTCATGTTCACATCATTGCTCTAACTGTAAATGAGGAGACATACTATTAAACAAAGCATTAGTAATAATTTGTGATAATTTTGCACAATGCAAAGCATTTAAAAATACATTTAAATTAAAATATTTCAGTCTTAATTAAATTATGTTATTGTAGTTACATTAAATGATTGGTGTTGTGCTGCTGTGACTTCACATGAGCAGGCTCACTATTGGCTGATTCAGAGGTCGAGGTCGGCCATTTTGTGTTGACATCATTGTAGTCCTTAGTTCACAACACTTAAGTGTCACCTCAGTCAACACTTAAGAATCAGTCTCAGACTTTACTGAAAGTTGCTTTTAGCGTCTTTATAAAAGTCTCCTACTCTTAGAAAAGTCCTACTTTTTACTAAGAATTTTTTGGCACTTAAGTCAAAGCTTAAGTCTATTCTTAAGAGCATTTCTGAGAAGTTTTATACATACGGCCCCAGATCACACACTGGATAATCGCTGTGTAGTTGTAGCGGGGGACTTCCCATCCAACAAGCTACCAAACGAGCTAGGTAACATTATAATCGCTAACATAGTAGACTCATGGAAAAATACATCGGTTATCATAATTTTTTTGTCATGATTAATGTATGAATGGCTTAGCATCATCAATATTAAAGAGAAAAGAATCACTTCATCCGATGTTTAAAGTGAATAAAATATCCTTACTGGAGTTCAGCAGCTACTGAAGAGCTTTGTTCTCTCCCACCGGACTTAGGTAGCCTAGTAGTATTGTAGTATATTTTGATATTAGTAACAAATACCAGGATCACTGTGTTTTTGGAACTGTATGGATATTTAGTTGTATCTGACAGGTTCTTCTTCTTCTTCTTCTTCTTCCTTTAACAAAACAAGGCATACACTTACTACATTAGACTTCATTTTACTACATTTTCCTATATTTACATTTGCAAACACACTGGGGGAAAAAAATCAGTAAAGAAATGGAGAATGTGCTGGCAGAAAATTACCCGGACATTTCTTTCAACTCTAAAACGGAAAATTCTGTAGATTTCCATCATATTCTGTAACATTAATGGACAATCTGTTATGCAGAAATTACTATACAATTATAGCATAACTTAAGTAATAAATCCAGCACAATATATACTAATTAAACATGTTTTTTTTACCTCATTTAAATATTCTTAGAAGTGCATTCAATGCATTAGTTTGCCTTAAACAGGTTAAGACAAAAAGATGATATGACATCAATTAATGTAACAATGTGCAAAGCACCATTAAAAAGTGTTTGTACTGTGGAAGACTTTTCAGCTTTAACCAGCAACAGACAGAAGCAGGTACTCGTACAATATTGGTGTTGGTCCCAATGTTAAACTTCACAAATTGTGAAACAATCAAGATTCAAAACATTTTCAAATGCATGGCAAAAAACTAAAATAAAAAATGAATAAAAGGCAAGGCTGTCATTAATAACAATTGCTATAGACTTCTAGTCAACAGTCTTGTGAAATGTTCCAGTGACAATGCCATTTTCTTATAAAAGAACACAATATTCTTTAAAGGTAAAGTGAATTCTGTCATCGGTTACTCACCCTCATACCGTTCCAAACCCATAAGACTTTTATTCATCTTTGGAACACAAATTAAGGCTATTTTTAATGAAATATGAGTGCTTTCTGTTCCTCCATTGACAGCCTACGCAAATTTTTTCAATTTTATGAAGTGATGCAAATGCTTTGCGCAAAAAAACAAATGATGTCTTTTTTCACAATATATTCATCTCAAGAAATATGTTC
Organism: Sinocyclocheilus grahami; assembly: GCF_001515645.1. Classification (NCBI taxonomy): domain Eukaryota; kingdom Metazoa; phylum Chordata; class Actinopteri; order Cypriniformes; family Cyprinidae; genus Sinocyclocheilus; species Sinocyclocheilus grahami. The sequence continues at coordinate 27,315 of NW_015505822.1, forward strand.
AGGAGTGCACCACGCGCACACTGCATGTTGTGTTGACGTGAGAGCAGACGTTCTCAACCCATCCTAGAAGCACTGCACTGTTTACAAGCAGAGGAAAGGGACACCATGCAAGCTTCATGCATTATATTTAGGTCTTGTTTTTTTTTTAAATGGTGCTCACAATAGTGCTTTTTTGAAAATGGTGTCAACACATGGTGTGAACACATAGGAGATCTATGCTGAAGAAGATATTTTGTGATAAAAAGACTTTTTGCACAAAAAAGGACTTATGTTGCTTCTTAAAACCGATGTTAAGCCACTTCACATACACTACCAGTCAAAAGCTTTTGAACAGTAAGATTTGTAATGTTTTTTAAAGAAGTCTCTTCTGCTCACGAAGCCTGCATTTATTTGATCCAAAATACAGCAAATGTAGAAATACTTTTACTATTTAAAATAACTGCTTTCTATTTGAATATATAGTAAAATGTAATTTATTTCTGTGATGCGCAGCTGTATTTTCAGCATCATTACTCCAGTCTTCAGTGTCACATGATCTTCAGAAATCATTCTAATATGCTGATTTGCTGCTCAAGAAACATTTTTTATTATTATTATCAATATTTAAAACAGTTGAGTAAATTTTTTCAGAATTCTTTGACGAATAGAAAGATCCAAAGATCAGCATTTATCTGAAATAAAAATAATAATTTGTAACATTATACACTATACCATTCAAAAGCTTGGAGCCAGTATCTTTTTTTTTTGGTAAAGAAATTATAGAAATTAATTCTTTTATTTAGCAAGGATGCTTTAAATGATGATAAAGACATTTACTGTATAACATTACAATTTCTATTTCAGATAAATGCTGTTCTTCCAAACTTTCTATTCATCAAAGAAACCTGAAAATTATACTCAGCTGTTTTCAACATAATAATAATAATAATAATAATAATAATAATAATAATAATAATAATAATAATAATAATAAACGTAATAAATGTTTCTTGAGCAGCAAATCAGAATATTATACTGATTTCTGAAGATCATGTGACACTGAAGACTGCAGTAATGATGCGGAAAATACAGACAGAAATAAATGGCATTTTACAATATATTCCAACAGAAAAGTTATTTTAAATAGAAAAGCTAGTGGACTGCAGTTGTCCTCTAGGGCATTTTTGCTCAGCCAATGCAAGTCTATGGGAAACCTTTGATTTCTGATAATTATTTATACAAAACTGTAAGTCTCATCCGTTATAAAAGATATAGAAACAAACTATAGATCAGGTCCAAGGTCTCTGACGAGTTTGGTGCCTGTAGCATAAAAGCCCTGGGAGGATATACAGTACAGTTGAAAATGACTGGTCTCAGAAGAAGAATAAGTTTAAAGGGATACTCCACCCATACATGTTGTCATTAATCACTTACCCCCATGTCGTTAAAAGCTTCATTCGTCTTCGGAACACAATTTAAGATATTTTGGATGAAAACCAGGAGGCTTGTGACTGTCCCATAGACTGCCAAGTAAATTACACTGTCAAGGTCCAGAAAAGCGACGAGAATACTTTTTGTACGCGAAGAAAACAAAAATAACTACTGTATTCGACAATGTGTCTCCTCTGTGTCCTTGTGTCGCGGCTGACACAGAAGACCATACGCTGCTTGCGTTCAGTGGTTATTCTCCAAAATGGCGCTACGGTGATGCGCAGAGACACAGAGGAGACAAATTCTTGAATAAAGTCGTTATTTTTGTTTTCTTCGCCTACAAAATGTATTCTCGTCGCTTCATAACATTACGGTTGAACCACTAAGGCACAATAGTTTTGTAACTGATGGTTTTACAACTACAAAAAACACAATAAAGATGAACAAATGAATGAGTCCTACCTTTCAGATACAGCAGAAATAACACCACGAGTGAATATTTTGGCTTCATGGCAGATTCTCTTAGTATTATGAATTAATATGGTTCGGTGTTTGCTTTTAAAATGCCTGTAATGATTCCTTGATGTGGAAGCAAACGCTCCCTGACGAAGACTCAAAACTCAATACTAGTTATAAATAATATGAGGACATATTATTTATAGATGATAACTGACAGGAAAACACATCTTAATTTTTCAAAAGAGATCTGCAAAAATTGAAATGCATTTACATAATTTGCATAAGATCTGAAGAAGAAAATATATGCTGATACAAATGTAAAGGTAAATGTAAATGTAAAAAAACACGTTCTTTACAGATAAAAAACACCATGAAAGAGATGTTCCTCATCTTCACGTCACAGTAAATGGCAGCATAATTTTGTTTAATGTGGCATTTTTCTTTTATTGAAAAAAAAGCAAAGTAAACTTTAGGAACATAACCAGGTAAGATAATATTCATACCAAACCCGAACACATACAGTACAATGTCATCTTTTACAAACCAAAAATGCTTGTAACAAATCGCTAATCACCAATAAATACGAAATGCATATAGAATATGTTGTCATTTTCTTCATTTGTAGCATGTTTTGTGTGCTTTAATGAAGAGTTTGGCTAAACAGGTCAATAAGTGACAATTAACTACTCTTCCATTTTTCTTTCCCAAATATGTTATTAAACATGAAATATCATGCATTATAAGTAGAGCACCGAGTTATGATCTGAAGTCTTGTGGTGACATTTTCATGACAAGAACATTTAAAGGGAGCTTTATAACAGACACAACATATATCAGCAATCAGATTCATTTACATATCAGAAAATAAAATATGATAAAAATGAAAAAGATAAAGAAACGTCTATTTTCATGGCGAAAACAGTGTGAAATCAATAAAATAAGGTATATAAACAAATTAATAAACACACTAAAAGTGAGATTAAAGGTAAATGAAACTCAATAATTTGCACACCAAAAGATTTTAAGTTGCACTTTTAAAAAAAAATCTAGAAATTGTTGCATGGGCACTTTACTAAACATGTCCTTTAGAGAACTTTCTGAATAAAACCACTGTCTGATGACATTAAAGGAATCTTTCATTCTGTCATGATTTCCTTGTTTCTGTGTTAGTAGAGATACCTGTGCACAGAACCGAGTCTGTGGACTGAATCGATGGCCATCAGCATCTCAGCCAGGTCGAACTGAGCCCAGTGTTGGGGGTAATATATTACAAATAACGCGAGTTACGTAATCAGATTACTTTTTTCAAGTAACTAGTAAAGTAACGCATTACTTATTAATTTACAAGAGAATATCTGAGTTACTTTTTCAAATAATATATATTATTATTAATAAAATAATATTTTTCCAATTTATTAATTGACAGCTCTCCTGTCCCCATGTTGAGAGAAATCAGAAGATGTTACTGTAGTTCAAAATAAATATGAATATGCATTAATTCAAATCACTCACAAAAAACCCCACAGATTCAGTATTCCTCAAAATGAATAAAAATAATGCAACTCAGAATATGACGCAAACCTGCAATAATTAAATGTTAAACAACACAAATATGCTTTATGTATTTAATCCCATTCTATTTGCTTCTGACCTTCGATGATCCAGTTCAAGCGTACTAATAAGCACAAATTACTCTAGACACACATTTGTGTCTTTGTTTATTGCTGAAGTGTGTTGAAATGTCTTATTCTGCATTCTACCGTACGGATGTAACTTTACTTTCCCTTCAGCCTGAGGCTTATTCATTTCACTTTTGCTGTGAAAGGCTTTTATATTTGCCAAAAATATAACTTTTTTGTTTGAAAAACAAACAAGCAAGCCCTGTCCAGATTTCAAAAGTAACGCAAGAGTAACGTAACGCATTACTTTCCATAAAAAGTCACTAAGTAACTTTTTTATGGAGTAACGCAATATTGTAATGCATTACTTTTAAAAGTAACTTTCCCCAACCCTGACCCCCGGGATCCGATCAGCAAACTTACTCAGCAACATCAGCAGATCTCCAGAGACACAGTAATCCATGAGCAGATCCTGCAGAGCAGAAGAGGAGAGAGTGAACAGACAGCATTGTAAATCTGACAAACAGCAGATCCCTGATTCATGAGCACTGAACAAAACACACGACTCAACTGAATCATTCTCAATGAATCTTTTCAACATTTCACCTGTTTTGTGTTCATCTGCTTCTCGCATTTGCTCTTTTTACATTGAATATCACTCCATAGAGACTCATTCAATCAGATACAACAATCATTTCTCAAATATGCATTACTATATATATACTGATCAATTCAACATTCACTGGATGCTTTCAGCTGATTTCCTATTGAACTGTCAGCAACTTAATATTTCAAATATAGGCAATTAAGATACAAAATCGATCATAAAGCACAATGTTTCCATCTAACATGTATTTTGAGCTGCAGCTCGTTATATTAATGGAGTGTTTCACTAGCAGTAAACCGGTTACCTCACCTGAATATGTTATATTTGGAATGGAAATATGGATATTTTATTTGTAAACATCATACTTTTTTTTTTTTTTTAAATCTTATTTCAGTGAATGTGATTAAACTAGCAGGTTAAGCCAGAAGTAGTGCCGACAGTGTCGTGTAAACATGACTGAAGACGCGAAAAGAGGAACAGACGAACCGATTCAATCGAGTGAGTCATTTACGCTGGAACCGATCCAATTGATTCAAACTCGTGACTTCGACCATTCAGTTCAAGCGATTCACTAGCAAAAACCAGATCAAAAGAGCCACTCATTTTTGTAATTATTTTAAAAAGCACGTAGTGATGGGTGAAACTGAGCTTTGGAGCACGAACGAACTAAACTCAGTATAAAAGTAAAAAAAAAAAAATGACAACGACTACATTTACATTTATAGTATTAGTTTATTTAATATTATTAAACCATTTACATTACATGTATTCATTCAGCAGATGCTAGCATCCAAATGGGAATGTATATATACACTATTTTATATTTTACTTCAAAGAAGATTGAGAAAGTTCCACATATATGTGTTTGTGAGAGAGTTCTGTCTGAGAAGCATCTGATTCAAATGAAAACATTCTGCTGGTCTGCGTCCAGCATGGAACGTTCGTGACGGTCATCTCTTTATGACGTAATGGAACTCTGCGCTGCGTCATTGTATCAACAGCTGTAAAAGAGCGCGAAGAGCTGAACACAGGTGTTGGGTGAGCAGGAGGCAGGTGTGTCGCTTACTCCATCAAGCAGAATCATGGCTATTGGAAGAAACAATAGGGGCTAGTTGCCACTTTAATCCAGAAAATACTTTGCATAAATAGTTACATTTTTATAAGTCTTCCTGCAACCACATACAGTACACTGACTACAACTACAAAGTTATTCAACAATTCCACTATTTTTGCTCTGTAAATGAAAAGATACAAAGTTAACCTCCCCTAATTAAAAGATTAAACTGTTAGCAATGTTCAGTGTGGTTTTTCATTTTGAATTCTGTTTATGTCTCTAGAATACGGTTAATGACTCTTGTGGTGACAAAATGGATCGAAAGACCAAAAAGGAGCAGAAGAAAAAGAAGAAGTGGGGCAAGTCTGTGTCATCTTCTCCAGATGTGGTGGTCTCAGACGCTGCACCTGCTGAAGGTGTCCAAGCCCCCTCTTCATCCTCCCGGAAGCGTAAGTTTCCATCTCTGCGCCGGGTTTTCCGCAGAATGCTATCTTTTCTGTCATGGGAGGTGGTTGAGTCCATCGAGACCAGCGTCGACACACGTGATGATGCTTCTTCCTCACCTGCAGTCAGCAGATCCTCTGATCTAGAGGTTGAACTGCAGGCTAAGACCCAGGAGAAAGAAGCAATCAGAGGTGAGAAGATGTTTTCAAGCTTTTACATGCTTGAATCCCATCCATCTTTTCCAGTATGCACGATAAAAAAAATATCAATATCTTCACACCGATATAGCTGGAGAGCAAAGCTCCACTTCCAGCACTGAAGATACTTCCACATCCACAGAGAGCAGACCTTCAGATCTGCTGTATGCAACGCTGCGAATGGACGTTTTTGGAGGTTAGCCTTTATGATTTTTGTGTGTGGTTTAAAGTAAAAAGCTTTATCTTTCATAGTGTGAATCAAAGTATGAAAAGTATCTCATAACGGCAGTTTTGTGGTTTCTTCACAGACGTACCTGGAGAGTCGAGCACCTCCACCAGCGCTGATGATTCCTTCTCATCTCCAGAAGACTATCCATCAGATCCGGAGACCAGTGGAGTTTTCACCTCCTCCAGCGCTGATGATTCCTTCTCATCTCCAGAAGACTATCCATCAGATCCGGAGACCAGTGGAGTTTTCACCTCCTCCAGCGCTGATGATTCCTTCTCATCTCCAGAAGACTATCCATCAGATCTCGAGACCAGTGGAGTTTTCACCTCCTCCAGCGCTGTGGGTGTTTCCTCATCCGAAGACAGCACTCCAGCGCTGATGATTCCTTCTCATCTCCAGAAGACTATCCATCTGATCCGGAGACCAGTGGAGTTTTCACCTCCACCAGCGCTGATGATTCCTTCTCATCTCCAGAAGACTATCCATCAGATCTGGAGACCAGTGGAGTTTTCACCTCCTCCAGCGCCGATGATTCCTTCGAGCGCGAAGAGCTGAACACAGGTGTTGGGTGAGCAGGAGGCAGGTGTGTCGCTTACTCCATCAAGCAGAATCATGGCTATTGGAAGAAACAATAGGGGCTAGTTGCCACTTTAATCCAGAAAATACTTTGCATAAATAGTTACATTTTTATAAGTCTTCCTGCAACCACATACAGTACACTGACTACAACTACAAAGTTATTCAACAATTCCACTATTTTTGCTCTGTAAATGAAAAGATACAAAGTTAACCTCCCCTAATTAAAAGATTAAACTGTTAGCAATGTTCAGTGTGGTTTTTCATTTTGAATTCTGTTTATGTCTCTAGAATACGGTTAATGACTCTTGTGGTGACAAAATGGATCGAAAGACCAAAAAGGAGCAGAAGAAAAAGAAGAAGTGGGGCAAGTCTGTGTCATCTTCTCCAGATGTGGTGGTCTCAGACGCTGCACCTGCTGAAGGTGTCCAAGCCCCCTCTTCATCCTCCCGGAAGCGTAAGTTTCCATCTCTGCGCCGGGTTTTCCGCAGAATGCTATCTTTTCTGTCATGGGAGGTGGTTGAGTCCATCGAGACCAGCGTCGACACACGTGATGATGCTTCTTCCTCACCTGCAGTCAGCAGATCCTCTGATCTAGAGGTTGAACTGCAGGCTAAGACCCAGGAGAAAGAAGCAATCAGAGGTGAGAAGATGTTTTCAAGCTTTTACATGCTTGAATCCCATCCATCTTTTCCAGTATGCACGATAAAAAAAATATCAATATCTTCACACCGATATAGCTGGAGAGCAAAGCTCCACTTCCAGCACTGAAGATACTTCCACATCCACAGAGAGCAGACCTTCAGATCTGCACGCTGCGACGCTGCGAATGGACGTTTTTGGAGGTTAGCCTTTATGATTTTTGTGTGTGGTTTAAAGTAAAAAGCTTTAAGTGTGAATCTGTGAATCAAAGTATGAAAAGTATCTCATAACGGCAGTTTTGTGGTTTCTTCACAGACGTACCTGGAGAGTCGAGCACCTCCACCAGCGCTGATGATTCCTTCTCATCTCCAGAAGACTATCCATCAGATCCGGAGACCAGTGGAGTTTTCACCTCCACCAGCGCTGATGATTCCTTCTCATCTCCAGAAGACTATCCATCAGATCCGGAGACCAGTGGAGTTTTCACCTCCACCAGCGCTGATGATTCCTTCTCATCTCCAGAAGACTATCCATCAGATCCGGAGACCAGTGGAGTTTTCACCTCCACCAGCGCTGATGATTGCTTCTCATCTCCAGAAGACTATCCATCAGATCCGGAGACCAGTGGAGTTTTCACCTCCACCAGCGCTGATGATTCCTTCTCATCTCCAGAAGACTATCCATCAGATCCGGAGACCAGTGGAGTTTTCACCTCCTCCAGCGCTGTGGGTGTTTCCTCATCCGAAGACAGCGAGAAGACTGATCTGCTGGCTGAACTTCAGGCCACAGCGTTTCTTGAAGGTTAGTGAAGTTTATTAAAGCTGTTACTGAATTAACCAACTACTATATAATTCATTAACCTAATATGTGACCCTGGACCACAAAACCAGTCATAAGGGGCAATTTTTCAAAATTGAGATTTATACATCATCTAAAAGCTGAATTAATAAGATTTCCATTGATGTATGGTTTGCTAGGATCGGACAATATTTGGAAAATCTGGAATCTGAGGGGGCAAAAAAATCAAACCATTGAGAAAATAGCCTTTAAAGTTGTCCAAATGAAGTTCTTAGTAATGCATATTACTAATCAAAAATTAAGTTTTGATATATTTACGGTAGGAAATGTACAAAATATCTTCATGGAACATGATCTTTACTTAATATCCTAATGATTTTTGGCATAAAAGAAAAATCTATAATTTTGACCCATACGATGTATTGTTGGCTATTGCTACAAATATCCCCCAGCGACTTAACACTGCTTTTGTGCTGCAGGGTCACATATGTGATGTGTAATAATTAAATACTTAACTTTTAATCTTTTTACAGATGCAGCTGGCGATCAAACCATCTCTGATGCGGATCTTGACTAGTGGGTGATAGGAATGAATGTTGTGTGTTGATGTAATGCAGACTAGTTACTGAAATCAAACCTCAATTAGACAAGCACAGTAGAGTTCAGCACTTTTTCAGCAGCGTTGGTTCCGGAAGTAACCCATTTATTTCACAGAGATTTTTGAAAAGTTTTCATTTTAGAGTTATAAGCCATCCACCAAACCAACCAGCCACGAGGTGAATCATAACACTACAAACTTTGATTTGAAGCAAAAAAGTATTTGAAATGAGACTGTGAAATTAATGACTTGTGTGAGGGAAAGAACTACAATCCAATGAAGCATTGGGAATGACAATCACATTTAAAATGGTCAAACTGTAGATTTAAATCATGCTGATTATATATAGAAACAATATATTTTCTGTCTTTTACAGAATCATGGGTAATGTAGTTTTTCCACAAGGAATTCTGCTGTTAAACATGATTATTTTCAAAATAAGTTGAAATGATGCAAGTTGAAGGCTTCAACAAAAGCATATCTCATCGATTAACAACCTCATTGCGTTAATGGAAAAGATGAATGGGATTTAACTTCTGGAACCCAACTTTTGCACTATTGTTTAACATACTCCTGATGTTTTCCCAGCATCCTCGGTGTGCTGGCTAGTATGACGGTGCAGTCCAAAGGTCTGTCCCAGGCTGAAATACTGCAGCTCATACAGGGCAGTCCACAGCAGGAGCAGATCAAGCAGCAGAGCAGCGACAGCGATACGGAGTACGATGTTGAGTTGGCAGATGTTGTGGCGACAGCATCGCCGACCAAAATCAAGCACTTGGGGTAAATGTTGGATTGAACGTACATACTTGCAAATAATGTGCCTCACAGCCGCCTCCTAACTGAACACCTCTTGTCACAGTTTCCCCAATTTAGGAAACAAGTGCTACATGAACTCCGTGTTGCAGTGCCTCCTCACTGTTTCCCCCTTCCGGGACGATGTGCTTTCCCAGCGGGAACGGTGGAATGACGGAAGCACAATGCTCAGGTACAACACTGCATTTATGCAACATTATATTTCAATCTAAATGGAAAATCACAAATTCAAAGCAACGGCTTTTACTTTTCAGGGCGCTCACCGAACTGCACATGACCAGGCTGACAGGCAACGACAAGAATCTAAAGGCGAAGCTCTTGTCTACGGTGAAGAGATGTATTGAAACTCGCCATCCTGATTTCTTGGGAGACCATCAGCAGGTACGGGAGGTAAACAACTGGATATACATGTTCAAATGCATCATTTTTAGACTTGAATTTGACCTTATCATCCTTCGTTCTTTCTTCTCTCAGGACGCCCATGAGTTCCTGATGGTTTGCCTGGCCCATCTTAAAGAGGAGGGCGAGCTTCTGCAGAGCTACTGGCCTCAGTACACCTGTCCTGTAGCCAATATGGAGTTCCAGCTCAACCGCCGGCGCACCTGCGACAGGTAGCATCACACATCCACACCTGCACTCGTTTCAGACTCATTTACTGTATGTGTCGCTGATGTTCTTCTGTCGGTTCAGCTGTGGCTTCCAGAGGAGCTTCAGAGAGGATTCCAACTACCTCTCTCTAGTCATCAGTCCTCAAGCATGCCTCATCGACAGCCTGCAGCAGTACTTCAAAGTGAGTGACATCACATCAGCAGGAGGATCCAGATTCTGAACGTTTCTGATGTCTGTGTTGTTTGTTTTCTCCAGACATCTTCATTTGAATGCTCCTGCAGCGAGTGTGCCGGCCCTACAGCTTCGGAGGCGTTGGAACTAATCACTCTGCCACGGTACAACACCTTGTTAATCAGTTTGAATCCTGAAGAATTACTAAACATGAACTAGTCTATAACTTCTGAACATCTGAATCTCTCTACAGGGTGCTTGTCCTTCTGGTCATGCGCTTTGACATCACATCTTCAATGCGCAAGATGAAAAATCGACTGGAAGTTCCAGAAGACTTTGCACTGTCCTGCGGTAACGGTACGGGTCAGTCCATCAAACATCTGCCCTCTGCTGGACGCCTGTGGAACAATCACCCGAATTACTCTTAACAAAAGACAGTGTCAGGAGGGCATTTGCTCTGAAAAACTGCTTTTCAAAGATGTTTAAGCATTGAATACTTACTGAAATGTTTTCTTATTTGATGTATGATCTTCAACAGAGAGCAGAGAAATGAGAGTGATAAAGAGAAAATGCCCAAATCAACAGCAAGAGAGAAGGAAGAAAGATAGGGTTGAGACTGCAAGACAACAGGAAAGATATAGACAGCAATTCAATTGATAGATAGATAGATACATAAAATCAATGATAGAACAACCGAACAGTAAATAGAACCATAGATAGATTATACAGAATGATAGAATTATAAACGTAATGATAGAACCGTATAAACTGTGTATATATATATATATATATATATATATATGTAGACAGATAGATAGACAGATAGATAGATAGAACTTTAAATAGAATATTATACAGAATGCTACATAGAACGATTGATTGAACGATAAAATAACCGTACAAAAGAATGATAGATACATGATAGACAGATTGACATTATACACAAATGATAAAACAATACTAAGATAGGATGATATAATTACAGTATGGATGATAGAACAATAGAATGATAGACAGAATGAACGATAGATCACCATCTAATAATCCGTGTTTGTGTTGAACAGGTGGAAGCATCAGACGGCACATAGAACGATTGATTGAACGATAAAATAACCGTACAAAAGAATGATAGATACATGATAGACAGATTGACATTATACACAAATGATAAAACAATACTAAGATAGGATGATAAAACTAATGATATAATTACAGTATGGATGATAGAACAATAGAATGATAGACAGAATGAACGATAGATCACCATCTAATAATCCGTGTTTGTGTTGAACAGGTGGAAGCATCAGACGGTGGCAGCAGTGCTCAGTACACACTAGCTGGAGTCGTGTCTCATCTGGGCAGCAGTTTGTATTGTGGTAAGGGCTTCTTCTGTATTTTCAGTCATCTCATTCACTCGTTCAGCATCACACTAAAGCTCCTCTGTCGTGTAGGGCACTACACCAGTCACATCCGTGACTTCACCGGATCCGGATGGCTGGAATGCAGTGACACCAGCATCAGAAGATCCAGCTGGTCGAAGGCGTCGAGTAACATCGGGAAGAACGGATACATGCTCTTCTACATGAAGAGGTAAATATCACCACATTACTAGTGCTCAAATATTACTTACTGCTCAGTTCTCTTATATTGAGTCATTGTTGTATTGTACCTGTAGTTGAGCAGCAGCTGGTTGATGCAAGGGAAGGGTATTACATCTAAAGCCAAACATTTGCTTGGTGAAGATCCTTCTGTGGTTCCTCCGGCTCATCCGTCTCCCTCAATTCCTCCTCAACATCCTGGGAATCGCATCGCTCCACCTGTTAAGGACTGTACAGGTCGACATTGTCTTCATCAGCGGTTCCACACGCAATCCCAGGAAAAGCAGGCTGTGCCTAATTGGCTAGTTGCATAGACACCTCCGGTTTTGCTCAAGGTTCCCACGCTTCTTGAAAGTACTTGAATTTCAGACATATGGATTCAAGACCTGGAAAGTACTTGAAAACAAACATAGGTTCTTGAAAGTGCTTGATTTACATTTGAAATACATTTTGTTTATGGCACTATTTCAAAAATGTTCCTATATGTTCTGTCAAAGAACGAAACGGCACTAATGATTGGGGGTGGAGATGTGGTAACGCGAAAAAAACTTAGCGTGTGTGTTGATGCGCAGCCTAGAGTCTGAGCGGGACAGTTTTCTTAAGCCCGCTCCCGCTGAATTTCTGACCATTACCGCCCTCTCCCACAACGTATGTGTCCCGGTCATCGTTCAAGATTACCCATTCATGACTTGTTTAATTCCTGAATGAATCAGCTGTTGAAACGAATCAATTGAATGAATGATTCAGTGATAAAAATCAGTGACTTGCCGCCACCTGCTGGTGGTTTCAGTTTCATTTTTAGGTATAATTTCAGTTATTTAAATCGTTTAATATTTCTGTATTCAAAATGTTATATTTAACACATTAATCTCAACATGAATTTATGAATTGAATTGCACTCATGCCACCTCCGAGAATCATTAAACGTCTGAAAATGTACCTACAAGCCACTTTTGTGTTCTTCTGTGCACCCTCTGTAGTAGAAATGATTTTTTTATTAATACTAATTTCATATGATTGCTAACTTATTTGTCTCATTCTACTTCTTATTATATATTTTTAAATAGAACTTTTAAAAAGCTTATAAACATAAATTTTTTAATTTGACAGCAAAGGTTAAAAAAAAAAAAAGTAAAAAACCACCTCATTTTAGGAGGGCTATT
>NW_015505822.1:40337-52722 GCF_001515645.1 Sinocyclocheilus grahami
AGACGATCCAGTGTTATTTTACAGTTGAGTAGATTATAGTTAGACCTAACTGAAAACATTTCTTGTTATTGTTTTTGTTTGTGCTATTGATTGTCATTAATTTATTTGTTCTTATTTTATTATTTACTTGTCTTTTTTTTGTTAAAATACATTCAATTCTGAGTGCATGTGATTCTTGGGTGAGGAGGGGGCGTGGTCCATGAGAAATAGTCCCGCCACTACAGCTGGAAAAAAATCCTAGAGGAAACACCGCAAGCATTTAATAAAATTAGAAAAATGCATTTACAAAGGTAAAAAGAAAATGCCCCTGAAATCACTTGGAGTCAAATGTCAGCTCGTATTAGGAAGGCTAATTCTTGATCAGAATTTTGTATTATTGATTAGAAGGTGCTCCTACACGTCTCTTTAACTGCGGGTGTGACGGGTATGGCTGTGGAATGGGGTTTGGCCGAGGAAATTTTTTTTCGCACATCAGGGAGCCGCTATCAATATGCGGGGTATTGAAATCGCATTTGAATTAGCGCTCGCTGTTCACTTTCAATTTTGCGATCACGCGCACTCTGTGTAAAGGGAGCACATCTGATCAACATGCCTAATAATTATGCACGCACTGTATTTTGATCATATTTTTTCCAAGCACATTTGACCAATTCCAAACCACATCAATCTAAATAACTACTATTATTTTTGTATTTTATCATTTAGAAGTGATATATAATTGTCCATGAAGGCTGGAAATGAAAAACTCCTTATTAAGGCGTGCAGAATTATTAGGCAGGTTTTCTTTTACGGTTGAAATGAGCCAAAAAAGAGATTTAACTCCGACTGAGAAGTCAAAAATGATTAAATCCCCTTGAGAAATATTAAAAACTAACGCAATTGCAAAGTCAAGGCATGACCAATGGTCAGCAAACTGCTCATTGGGTCAGCGGGGTCAGAAAAAAAAACAGGTGGAGAAGAAAAGACGCAAAAGATTTAAGAATTAAGTGTGAAACCATCAGGAACCTTTTAGTCTCCAGTGCCACTATTCTCCAGAACTGCAACCTTGAGTCTCCAGAATTACAAGGTGACCTTGCTTGGGTAAAAAATCCTAGAAAATTACCCCTACTTAATAAGAATTACATTCTGAAGTGTTGTGAAATACATGAAGACTATTTCTATAGGCTTTATGGACAGATAAGTTGAGAGTGACTCTTGAAGGACCAGCACCACATCCTCTTGTACCACTGTTTGAAGAATTGATCTTCCAGAATCTGGCAGTAAGCTTTAGGAGCTCATTTTTGTCAGTCCCTGCAAGACACACTTCGTGCTTTAAAAAGTCCTTGAATCTGGTGTTCATGAAAAAGTGGGAACCCTGTAAAATTGCTAAACGCCAGTGCAGCGAGCCAGAGAAACCCGAATCTTACCTATTATATATGTTTACAAGATCTATAATATCACTAAAAATCCAGCTAAGATTTATATTACTAATAGTACTATTCTATTAATGTTAATCGAGCCAGTGGCATTTGAAGCTTGTGTATGTTTGGGTCAGGACACATATGTATAATTTTACACCATGTATAAAAACAAGTAAACATTACATTGCATCCTTACCCATCAATAAATGTTATTTATCAAAAATGTTTAAATTACATGTATTTTTTCATGTAATAGGCTATTTTAACTGAAACACATCTGTCTTGTGAGACATAGGCTGCAATCTTCAGAAATATGTGACCCTGGAGCACAAAAGCAGTGTTGAGTCGCTGGGGGATATTTGTAGCAATAGCCAACAATACATTGTATGGGTCACAATTACTGATTTTTCTTTTATGCCAAAAATCATTAGGACATTATTGACCCTTATGACTGGTTTTGTGCTCCAGGGTCACATATTCATTTCTCAATTCTAAACATATTTTCACGTATACATTAGGCTAATTTGTTCTTTAACATTTTTACATAGTTCTCTTTGCACTAAACATATTATATATATATATATATACACACACTGCTGTTCAAAAGTTTGGGATCAGTATGATTTTTTATGTATTTTAAAGAAGTCTCTTCTGTTCATCAAGGCTGAATTTATTTGATCAAAAATCATAGTTTTCTATTTTAATATACCTTAAAATCTAATTTATTTCTGTAATGCAAAGTCTTTAGTGTCACATCATTCTATTATGCTGAATTATTATCAATGTTGGAAGCTTAATATTTGTTTGGAACCTGTGATACTTGTTTTTCAGGATTCTTTGATGAATAAAGTTAAAAAGAAGAGCGTTTATTTAAAATAGAAATCTTTTCTAACAATAGAAGTCTTTACTGTCACTTTTTATCAATTTAACACATCCTTGCTGAATAAAAGCATTCATTTTTGATTCATTTAAAAAAAAAAAAAAAATTACTGACCCCAAACCTTTGAACGGTAGTGTATATTGTAATAAAAAATAATAATATTTGGAATAAATTCTGTTCTTTTGAACTTTTTCTTCATCAAAGAATCCTGAAAAAAAGGATCACAGCATCCAAATATTAGAATATTAGTCATTTATCCAAAGCGACTTACAAATGAGGACAATGGAGGCAATCAAAATCAACAAAAGAGCAATGATATACAGGTGCTATAATTAGTCTCAGTTAGCTTAACGCAGCACACGTAGCAAGTTTAAAATATATATATATATATAATAAATAAAAAGAAAACAGATAGAATAGAAAAAGACTAGAGCAAGCTAGTGTTAGAGGTCTTTTTTGCTTTTGTTAATTGTATAATAAATGAAAAGAAAACAGATAGAATACAAAAAGATTAGAAAGCTAGTGTTTTTTTTAAGAAAACAAGCAGCAAATGAATAGAGTGCAAGCCTAAAAGGGAAAAGTGTGTTTTTTTAAGAATAGAATTAGAATAGAGTATTAAATAAATCAAATAAGTCAAATAAATAGTATTAAATACATAAAAAATAAATAAAAACGAGTGGGTCAAATAAATAAATATTATACTGATTTCTGAAAAATCATGTGACACTGAAGACTGGAGTAATGATGCTGATGAAAATTCAGCTTTGATCACAGAAATAAATTATATTTTAAAGAATATAAAAGCAGAAAACCATTATTTTAAATTGCAATTTCACAATATTAGTTTTATTTCTGTATTTTTGATCAAATGCAGCCTTGATGAACAGAAGAGACTTCTTTAAAAAAACATTACAAATCTTACTGATCCCACTTTTGAACGGCAGTGATTAGGCTATATATATATATATAAAATCATACTACTACATAATATTTTATTATTCACTAATTGATTATTTTAGCTAAAACTAAAGTTTTATCCGTAACTCTTTTATTTGGGAGAAAGGTCTCCACATTATACATTCATTAAAAACACACCTGCATTTTATCACAACAGAGGAAAACATTTTATTAAAACATAATTTAACAAAATTCTATGAACTCTATTGATGGATGGAATTGTAACCATATCACTAGGTTGCATGGATTTTCCTTGTTTTTATTTTATTTTTACGAAACAAAAGGTTTGCATATAATAACTGCGAATAACTTTTTATTTGATTGATTTATTTTTGGAGCCTATGGTCCAGATTGCTTGCATCTTGAATGTTGCAGCATCCTCATACTTGTGCATGTGTAAGTGTAAGTCAAGCCCATCGCTAGTGTCTTTACAGTGGGGTGTTAAATGCTGAATAGACGGTTTCTCACATTCAAAGTCAAGGTGACTGATTACCTCCGGACACATTTTACTGCTCTCATAAACTCTTATGGCCCTGCTGCCGTCCTTTGTCAAAACTCCGGAGGTCATCAAACGCAGAAACAAGAGCGCGATGCAAAATCCCAGCGTTTCAGCGCTGAAACACAAAACGCAATGCAATGGAATCATAACAAATTCAGAGAAGGTTTATTTGGTCTGTATTCACCAGGCAGAGTAATCAATAAACAGAGTGATTTGATTACAAAAATATACTTTCAATTGTGTGTCTGTTTTATAATAAAAGCGCAAAGTCTGCACCTTCCTCCGCTGTGTTAAGCTGCATAATAATGCATGCAAAGCAAATTCATATATGTCTGTTGCCTTTGCCTTAAAATAAGTGAAAAAGAAAACAAGCAGCAAATGAATAGAGTGCAAGCCTAAAAGGGAAAAGTGTGTTTTTTTAAGAATAGAATTAGAATAGAGAGTGCTAGAGTTGGAGGGTTAAATAAATAGTATTTAAATACATAAAAAATAAATAAAAACGAGTGGGTCAAATAAATAAATATTATACTGATTTCTGAAAAATCATGTGACACTGAAGACTGGAGTAATGATGCTGATGAAAATTCAGCTTTGATCACAGAAATAAATTATATTTTAAAGAATATAAAAGCAGAAAACCATTATTTTAAATTGCAATTTCACAATATTAGTTTTATTTCTGTATTTTTGATCAAATGCAGCCTTGATGAACAGAAGAGACTTCTTTAAAAAAACATTACAAATCTTACTGATCCCACTTTTGAACGGCAGTGATTAGGCTATATATATATATATAAAATCATACTACTACATAATATTTTATTATTCACTAATTGATTATTTTAGCTAAAACTAAAGTTTTATCCGTAACTCTTTTATTTGGGAGAAAGGTCTCCACATTATACATTCATTAAAAACACACCTGCATTTTATCACAACAGAGGAAAACATTTTATTAAAACATAATTTAACAAAATTCTATGAACTCTATTGATGGATGGAATTGTAACCATATCACTAGGTTGCATGGATTTTCCTTGTTTTTATTTTATTTTTACGAAACAAAAGGTTTGCATATAATAACTGCGAATAACTTTTTATTTGATTGATTTATTTTTGGAGCCTATGGTCCAGATTGCTTGCATCTTGAATGTTGCAGCATCCTCATACTTGTGCATGTGTAAGTGTAAGTCAAGCCCATCGCTAGTGTCTTTACAGTGGGGTGTTAAATGCTGAATAGACGGTTTCTCACATTCAAAGTCAAGGTGACTGATTACCTCCGGACACATTTTACTGCTCTCATAAACTCTTATGGCCCTGCTGCCGTCCTTTGTCAAAACTCCGGAGGTCATCAAACGCAGAAACAAGAGCGCGATGCAAAATCCCAGCGTTTCAGCGCTGAAACACAAAACGCAATGCAATGGAATCATAACAAATTCAGAGAAGGTTTATTTGGTCTGTATTCACCAGGCAGAGTAATCAATAAACAGAGTGATTTGATTACAAAAATATACTTTCAATTGTGTGTCTGTTTTATAATAAAAGCGCAAAGTCTGCACCTTCCTCAGCTGTGTTAAGCTGCATAATAATGCATGCAAAGCAAATTCATATATGTCTGTTGCCTTTGCCTTAAAATAAGTGAAAGGCAGATAAAAATGAGTTATTTAGCACAAAAAGATTTACATGCATGTGTGAAATTCAAGCAGAACTCATTTCTAAATGGTTTGTCACAAATTGTAGCCTTTAATTCAATGCAACAATTTACTTAAAAAAATGATTCCCGTTTCATGAATGAAGAACAGCGATGCAGCATAATGAATATAACTTGAGTTTGAGTATAAAAAAAAGTGACTTTTGGAAAGTTACAAAGCCTGCATTTTTCACAGATTAGAGTTACGCTACTGATTTGATATTACAACACCAAGGAAAACGGGTAGAAACTTATAAAAAGTCCTTTAAAGATATGGAAGGTTTGTAGTTGAGGTCAGAACAGTGGCTTATGGTTCTGGTTCGATTGTGTTTGGCAAGAAAAACGCTCGAGGAGGAAGATCTGGTCTCCTCATCACCAGAAGAACGGCTCAGTCCAGGACAGGAGAGCTTGACATGGGAATCAAGCGTTTGTGCGGCTCAAAGCAGCGTGCATCTCTCTTTCAAGCTCTTCTTCTTCTTGCCGCTCTTCTTCCCGTTCTTCTCCTTGTTCTCGGACATCTTCTTCGCCCGCACCTCCCTCATCAGATCAAAGAAGACCTGCGAACAACCAAACACACGTCACAGGTGCTCAATGGAGTTAATATGGCATCTGAGGCTCATATGCATGATCATGCATTCTGAAATATCAGGATATTGAATGCACAAACCTTATCGACGTTCGCTCTGGTTTTGGCTGATGTTTCCACATACTGGACAGACCACTCGTCCGCTTTGGTCCGGGCCTCGTCCGCAGACACCTGCCTCCTGTCCTCCAAATCAGACTTATTCCCCACCAATAACAGAGGGATTTTATCATCCTCCGCTTTCACTCTCAGGATCTGCTCCCTGTGTGGACCGGTAACAATACAGTTAAAAATACAGTAAAATTGTGACATATTATTATCATTTAAAATAAGTGTTTTATATGAGAATATCTGTTAAAATATAATTTATTTCTGTGATCAAAGCTGCATTTTCTGCATCATTACTGCAGTCTTCAGTGTCACATGAGCTTCAGAAATCAGTATAATATGCTGATTTGCTGCTCAAGAAACATTTCTGATTATTATCAATGTTGAAAACAGTTGAGCTGCACAATATTTTTGTGGAAACCGTGATATACTACAATTCAAAAGTTTGGGGTATGACAAAAAGTAAAAAAAATAAAAAATAAAATACTTTCTTATTCAACAAGGACACATTACACGGATGTGACAGTAAATATATTTATGATGGCATGTGGCGTTTACTCTTCCAGGTTATTATTTAGTGGTTTGTAAAGTGTACTTCTGTAAGTCTACTGTGAATTAAATTTTGACCCTGAACAGCAACCTAAACATCTTTTCAGACTTAATGGAAAGACCTTAATTCATTTATTCTAATACTTTAAGGCAATATATTATGATAAGGTGTTATGTGAGATGTTTACATGTACCTTTAGCATTCATTCTTTAAAGTTGTCATGAAACAGAAATTCACCCTATTTTCTAAATGCATGTTATTGATCTTATTGATCTAATTTTTTTTTTAATTTTGAGCCCGTAATTCTAATCAAAATATCATAACTTGATCTTCCGCCTCTTTCGTTCACAATCCGATCAGCCTCCATCCAATCAACAACCAATGGATTGAATCATGTCCTGTTTTTTTTCCCCTCGTTAATCAGTTTAACTTGAATACATGTCACAATATGGAAAAAAGATGTTTCTATTTTCAGTAAATTGTGACTTTAAGAAACAGTAGATGGCTTATGTTAAAATTCACTCAAAAAATCAAAATCTGTCATTTACTCATCTTCATGTTGTGTGATAACTTTCTTTCTCCTGCAAAACAAAAGAAAATTATGTAAAAATCATTCTTTTGAGTCTGGTCTCAGCTCACAAAACCTCTATTTTCCATCTGAGCATTTCCAAGCTCACTGTGGCTTAAATGGGACATAACTGTTTCTGGCAATGTCATGTTAATCTTGTAGGGCTGAACGATTAATCGAATGCGATTGTCATGAGCATTTTGATAGTAATGTTGGTTCTGTAATCAGCAGGAAATCATCATCACATGCTTTCAGATGGAGCAGAATTTACTACACATAGCCGTAGTTCACTGACAAGTTACACAAAAAAAATCGCAGACGATTTTATTGAGCGATTCTGAAATCGAAGAAATCGTTGGCGATAATGACAGCTGTTTGCATAGCTTCTCAGTGAACTACGGCTCTGTGAAGTAAATGCTGCTCCATCTGAAAGCACGTGAAAATACCACATTTAATAACATGTTTTTACTCCAAACTCACTTCATAACGTCAATAATAGTGTTTGAAATAAATCCTTCTGTGAGATGAGCCAGTGGCATTTGAAACTTGTGCATGTTTGGGTCAGGACACATATGCATAATGTATGTATGCATATATATATATATATAGCCTATAATTTGACAATATGTATAAAAACATTGAAACATTACATTGATCCTTACTCATCAATAAATGTTATTTTTATTTATATAGAAAATGTTTGCATTACATGCTCTTTGTGTAATATTTTAACTGAAATACATTTGCCTTGTGAGACATAGGTTTCAATTAATCTTCAGAAATATTTGTTTTTCGATTCTGAACATGTTATGCTAATGTGCTATCTACCTATCTATCTCTCTCTCTCCTTACATACATCTAAAAATATGTTTGGTGCAAAGAGAACTATGAAAAAATGTTGTGAAAATGTTTTATATTTTTCATTTATTTTTAAAAACACAAAAAGTTTGCATAGAATAACTCTGGAATTCCTACATTATTATCATTGTTATTTAGATTTATTTATTTGGAGCCTATCGTCCAGCTTGCTTGCATCTTGAATGTCACAGCATCCTCAGGCTTGTGCATGTGTAAGTGACGCCCATCACAAGCGTCTTTACAGTGGGGTGTTAAATGCTGAATAGACGGTTTCTCACATTCAAAGTCAAGGTGACTGATTTCCTCCGGACACATTTTACTGCTCTCATAAACTCTTATGGCCCTGCTGCCGTCCTTTGTCAAAACTCCGGAGGTCATCAAACTCCGAAACAAGAGTGTAATGCAAAATTCCAGCGTTTTCTCGTTGACACTTTTTAGCACTGAAACACAAAACGCAACAGGAATGGAATCAGAGTTCGGAACAAATTCAGAGGAGGTTTATTTGGTCTATAATCACCAGGCAGAGAAATCAATAAAGTGGTTGGATTACAAAAATATCATAATTTCAATTGTGTGTCCATTTTATAATAAAAGTGACACATTTGGTGAGCTTTGGTGAGTCCATTCACCTTCCTCAGCTGTGTTAAGCTGCATTATAATGCATTCAAAACACACAAAATATTGCATATGTCTGTTGCCCATTCTTTGGGGAAAGGCCGATAAAATAAGAGTATTTAGCAAAAAAGATTTACATGTATGTGTGACATAGTGAAAAAAGAAATTCATGAAACAGAAGCAGAATTCATTTCTAAATAGTTTGCTGCAAATTGTCAGATTTAATTCTATGCAACAATTTACTTAAAAATTGATTCTATTCCTGTTTCATGAATGTGCATTCATTCCCAGTGATGCAGCATAATGATTATTCCTTCTGTTTGAAAGTAAAAAAATACTTTTGGAAAGTTACAAAGCACACACATTTCACAGATTAGAGTTTCGCTACCGATTTGATATTACGGCAACGGTAGAAACCTATAAAAAGTCCTTTAAAGATGTGGACGCCTTGTAGTTGAGGTCGGCACAGTGGCTTAAGGTTCTGGTTTGATTGTATTTGGCAAGAAAAACTCTGGAGGAGGAAGATCATGTCTCCTCATCACCAGAAGAACGGCTCAGTCCAGGACAGGAAAGCTTGAATCAAGCATTTGTGCGGCTCAAAGCAGCGTGCATCTCTCTTTCAAGCTCTTCTTCTTCTTGCCGCTCTTCTTCCCGTTCTTCTCCTTGTTCTCGGACATCTTCTTCGCCCGCACCTCCCTCATCAGATCAAAGAAGACCTGCGAACAACCAAACACACGTCACAGGTGCTCAATGGAGTTAATATGGCATCTGAGGCTCATATGCATGATCATGCATTCTGAAATATCAGGATATTGAATGCACAAACCTTATCGACGTTCGCTCTGGTTTTGGCTGATGTTTCCACATACTGGACAGACCACTCGTCCGCTTTGGTCCGAGCCTCGTCCGCAGACACCTGCCTCCTGTCCTCCAAATCAGACTTATTCCCCACCAATAACAGAGGGATTTTATCATCCTCCGCTTTCACTCTCAGGATCTGCTCCCTGTGTGGACCGGTAACAATACAGTTAAAAATAC
The DNA here is from genome assembly GCF_001515645.1 of Sinocyclocheilus grahami. Taxonomy (NCBI): domain Eukaryota; kingdom Metazoa; phylum Chordata; class Actinopteri; order Cypriniformes; family Cyprinidae; genus Sinocyclocheilus; species Sinocyclocheilus grahami. The sequence goes on from NW_015505822.1 coordinate 50,084, forward strand.
AGTAAAATTGTGACATATTATTATCATTTAAAATAAGTGTTTTATATGAGAATATCTGTTAAAATATAATTTATTTCTGTGATCAAAGCTGCATTTTCTGCATCATTACTGCAGTCTTCAGTGTCACATGAGCTTCAGAAATCAGTATAATATGCTGATTTGCTGCTCAAGAAACATTTCTGATTATTATCAATGTTGAAAACAGTTGAGCTGCACAATATTTTTGTGGAAACCGTGATATACTACAATTCAAAAGTTTGGGGTATGACAAAAAGTAAAAAAAATTAAAAATAAAATACTTTCTTATTCAACAAGGACACATTGCACGGATGTGACAGTAAATATATTTATAAATGTTTCTATTTTAAATAAATGTTGTTTTGAACTTTCTGTATCTAAATTATCATAAAAAAAAAAAAAGGATTTCCACAAAAATATTGACAAAACTGTTTTCAGCATTGATAATATTAAGAAACATTACTAATTGATTGAGCACCAAATAATAATTTAAATGTATGTTTTACTCACAAATAGCAAATTCTAACCAATAATCATTTTATATAAATAGCTTGAAAAATGTATATTCATTAAAAAAAAAAAAATATATGAATTTGTAAGATTTTATTAAAATTTCCATGACTTTTCCAGATCTACAAATCAGACTTTTAAAATTCCCTCACATATCCAGCAAGATATTTATTAAAAAAAAAAAAAAAAGGATTTCCACAAAAATATTGACAAAACTGTTTTCAGCATTGATAATATTAAGAAACATTACTAATTGATTGAGCACCAAATAATAATTTAAATGTATGTTTTACTCACAAATAGCAAATTCTAACCAATAATCATTTTATATAAATAGCTTGAAAAATGTATATTCATTAAAAAAAAAAAAATATATGAATTTGTAAGATTTTATTAAAATTTCCATGACTTTTCCAGATCTACAAATCAGACTTTTAAAATTCCCTCACATATCCAGCAAGATATTTATGGTACATCTGCCGTAATGACAAAGCTGTTCATTTTCAACTTTATTTTATTTTCAGAAACTACGAGTGGCAATATATTAAAATAACGATATTTCAAAAAAATTCAAGAGTTTACGCTTTTTTTTTTACCAATGAATTTACATGACTTTATATACATTTACGCACAAATAGCTATTTCTAGCCAATAAAATACTTTAATGCTTGACAATTCGAAAAATGTTTTGTTATGATAGGACAATATTTGGCCGAGATGCAACTATTTGAAAATCTGGAATCTGAGGGTGCAAAAAAATCTAAATATTGAGAAAATCATCTTTAAAGTTGTCCAAATGAAGTTCTTAGCAATGCATATTACTAATCAAACATTAAGTTTTGATATATTTACGGTAGGAAATGTACAAAATATCTTCATGGAACATGATCTTTACTTAATATCCTAATGATTTTAGGTATAAAAGAAAAATGTATAATTGTGACCCATACAATGTATTGTTGGCTATTGCTACAAATATACCCCAGCGACTCAACACTGCTTTTGTGCTGCAGGCTCACATTTCTTTCTTTCTTTCTTTCTTTCACATGAATATTTATTTTGGATTACCATCACTGTAAACTTACATTGAACCTGAAATTTTCCCTTGCGGTCAACAGTGTTACAAAAACAAATTAGTCCACCTTCTGTGAGCACAGTGTTGGAAGTGTGAAAAATCACATGCGACTAAGAGAACTTCAAAAGCCTCTAATTTGTGTTTTTACCTGCTGGAAGCTACATTTGTGGTAATTACTGACCAGCCTCCATGTGCCCTTTTAAAGAGTGCTACAGATGACACAATTAGTATGGTGTGAAGATTGCCTGGCTGCTCCTGGACACAAGTACACGCACACACACACACACACATAAACATGTAGCCTACAGACACAGAGACAAAAAAGGCCTGCAGTTTTGCTGGCACACCTTGACAGTGAATGATTACTATGCTCTGTGTTTTGTGAATGACGACGTACAACTCCTGCAAGCCAAATGCGTTCCCCTCCAAGATAACGTCCTTGAGCTCCTCCACAAAGTGATGTGAAGAAACGAATGATAAAAACTTTGCAGTAACAAGCTGTTCAGATAGTACCCTTTTCTGACATACGATTTGAAAAGCAGACAGTGGGATACTGGGCACTTTGCTAGCCAAGCCTCTTAAAGTCTTCTGCTTAGACAGTGTAATTATTACAATCACCTCACCTCTTTTTGAGAGCAGACACCTGCATGCCGTGAACCACTTCACGAAGCAACTTGGGATGTTACTTTAAGAGAGAGAGTGCTCTTATCTCTGATCTGTCAATGCTTTAGTGAGTACACCCAGCATGCATTGCTCCAAAAACAGCACAAAGTGCAGGTGAATTTTTAAAAATATGTAGGTAATTCAGGTGTGCATTCACCTATCGTGTTATTTGCTTTGAAAACAATAATAAAGTGTAGAGATCTGTTCCTTTTCACATACTTTACCAATATAATGCCATTTTTGTAGAACAAGGAGTTTGAGTAATGTGTTCACACTGAACAATGTAATAAAACAGTCTATCCAGAAAAAGCACTTGTTCAGTTGACAGAGTTGGCACTTTAAGCACTCATGCGCTTCATATAACAGTACGGGA